>NW_026125157.1:0-142770 GCF_943737965.1 Phodopus roborovskii | reverse complement strand
TGTTACAAACATAAATGCACAGCAGCTGTGTGTACCCACACAAATGTGAACAAAATTAAGTAAAGTATAAATCCAGAATGGACCAGGTGGTGGTGGTGCACGCTCTTTAATTCCAGAACTCGGGAAGCAGAGGCAGGCAGATCTCTGTGAGTTCCAGGCCAGCCTGGTCTACAAGTGAGTTCCAGGACAGGATCCAAAGCTACAGAGAACCCTGTCTCAAAAAACTAAATCCAAGCATGGAACAGGGATGCGTCCAGATGTTCTCTCCCCAAGAGGGGGGGAGAAGGGACTCCTGGCCAGTCCAAGCATTACAAACATGGCTCTAGCAGGCCTTGCCCTTCCCCTATTCCCTCTGCCTTGCTTTAAAAAATTAGATTACATTCCTAAAGCTAGTCACCAAGGTCTATTCCCTTATTTGGAACATACTCTCTCGCCGATTATCAAAGTGTAGAAGTCACTTTCTCAAAACCCCCTTTGGCTGCCCTAATTAACATGTCCCCCAAAACAAAAACCAACTCAACCTAACACAGGGTTTCTTTAACTGTCATCTGCCTACGGGCCACATCTGCCCCCCTCTCTACCCAAAAGCAGTCACTTTGTCCTTCCAGGACAAATATCCCTACCCCTATGCCTTTCCCTTTTTCCCCTGTCCTCTGTCTCTGTTTTTGTCTCTTATTCCCTGCTCTTTGTCCTTTTGTGGAAATAAATTTCCTTATGCTGCTGAAATCTTGGTCTTGGGGTGTCTTGAGCTAAACACTTCAGAAGGAGAGTCTCCTTTCTTTCACGGGAAGCCCATTGGTAGGATGCCTAATACACCAGTGGATGACCTCATACATACACAGCACTAACAAAACTTATTGGGAGAAAAAACAATCACAAGATTTGAAAGGAGATGTAAAATGTGTCAGGTCTATTGGAGTGTTGGAATAGAAGGAGGCTTATTGTCATCAAGTGATGGATATGACCAGACACATTGTATAAGTAAAACAAAGTTTATGTTAAACAAAACAAAAAGAATTGCCTTGATAACTCCTTAATTTAATGAAGTCAATAACCTGTTTTGTAACACACCCCCTTACTCAAAATTCATATAGCAATTCACACAGTTTATATTCTTCCTTCTTTTTTGAGAAAGGTGAAATAAAGTAAATAATACATATAAACATTAACTTAGAATTGTAACTCTTGGTTTAAAATAGGAATGTCCACTGAGTTTAAGAAATAAATAACCATAGGAATAAGTGGGTCGTGCAAGGCTTAGCATTACCTAGCAACATTCTACAGAAAAACAGCAGCTAATTCAATCTGGTGTTATTTTGCTAGATGAGCTTTATTTTACCTTCTAGCTCATTTAGTCAGCACACCCCTCTACCTGCTGTACATTCCTCCAGTTATTTTTGGAACAATAAAAATTGAACAAAACTCTTAAGAGTATTCACAGGAATTCAGACAGGAAAGGTTCCAAACCATTGTGTGATAAATCAAAGTGAGCCAACCTAATAATGGAGTGAGTAATTGACACTGAGTAAGGTAACTCTAGACCTAAAAAAGACAAATGCCATTTCTCTCCATAGATGAATTACAACATTAGATCTTTTAGATTTCTTTGTTTAACTTGGAGTGCCCAGAAGCCAGGAAGCTAGAAATGTGGCATTAAGGTGGAGTGGAGAGAGATCTTAAGGAGGAGGAACAGTAGAACACAGGTGTTTTTGCAGAGATTTTTTATGGGAAGAGGAATTGAAGGGGAAAGAAGAGGACCGTGGAGGACAGATAACTAACAGTGAGTGTGCCCAAAACAACCATAAGGAAACCTTCCCTCTCTTCTTTGTTTCATTGTTTTGGTCTTTATTTATTATTTTTATTCTTTTCTCCCATACAACTAAATCCTGACCACAGTTTCTCTTTCCTCTACTTCCCCAAGTTTTCCCCTCCCACTTCCCCCTCACGAGCCACATCCAGTCCTCCCAGGGATATCAACTGAACACAACATAACAAACTTACAGTAAGACTGACACCAGGTAGTGGTGGTGCATGCCTTTAATTCCAGCACTCCGGAGGTGGGATTACAGGGCCAGCCTGAGAACTCCAGGGCAGCCTGGTCTACAGAGCGAGTGCTCCCAGGAGAGGCTTTAAAGCTACACAGGGACCCTGTCTCAAAAAAAAAAAAATCTAAAAAACCAAAGACAACAAAAAAAAAAAAGCTCAATAAGACTAGACACAAGTCCCCCCTATCAAGCCTGGGCATGGATCCACCCCGAGTAGGAGGACTAACCCAAGTGTCATCAGAGAGGCTTCCTCTGGAAGCTGATAGGAGCAGGATAAAAGAGACCCACAGCCAAACCTTAGGCAGAGAGAAAGTGCCCAAGCTGGAGAGGCTCCATCAGGTCCCTCCCCTCACAAAGAGGAACCCGGAGGAAGAGGGGGCAGGAAGAATTTTAGGAGCCAGCAGGATCAAAGACTTCAGTAGAAAGAACACTGGCCCAGCCAACTAAGCCAGGGCTCATAGGGGTTCAAAGAGACTGAAGTGACAAGCACCGAGCTTGCATAGGTCTATGCTAGGTCATCAGCAAAACTGATATGGTTGTCATCTTGGTGTTTCTGTGTTCTAAGCTAACAGTGAGATTGGGGTTGTCTCTGTCCTTTTTACCCTCTTGGGACCCTCCTGTCTGCCATCTATGCGGCCATGATTACAAAAGAATTTGCGATGAATGTACTTTCACAGGAGGACTAATGTTCCTCCCAGAAGCCATATTATTAAACAAGAATCCCCAGTGGCAAGCATGGGACACTTTCTCTCAAGCTGTTGGTCAGTGGCAGCAGGAACCCCCCCTCAACAATGCAGGCTATTGTAGATGATTCCTAGATGCCCATATGGACTTGAGTCTTGAGAGCCTATTGCTAAAGACGCCACACATTTTTGTCACAGACATGGAAAAATAAATCTGGTACTGACCAGGAATCCTCCTCCTGCTTCTTTGTTTTCCATGCAGCCCAAAGGCTTAACACAGACTGATGTAGAGGAATACGCAACAGTCTTACTCAGTCCTGAGTCCTGGTAACAATACTAATGACCAGTCGGTCAAGACATGGCATAGTTGTATATAAAGTCTGTTCTATAGAAGGAACCATGTCTGGCCCTGTAAACTATCCAAGATCCTATGGCTGGAAGCTCCCAGGCCCTAAGGGGAGAATTCACCATAATTATTTTGCTAGATAGGCATAGTGTAAAACTGCCTTCTATACTTCTCTTTATAGCCATAGATTAGCACTGCTCTTAGGTGTCATCAAAGAAGCTTCTTGGGTAGCAGGCAATGGTTAATGCACAGATGAAAAGATTAAGTGACTGTGAGATGCTCATTTCTAAATAAGACACCTATATCATCCTATGCCTGCACAAAGCCTGAGGGAATATCATGAGAGAGGAGGCAGAAAGTTTGCAGTTGTGAACTATGAAAGCACATGTGGCACTCAAGTTTTCCTTCAATGGTCATTTAACTAAAAAACAACAAGACAGAGTGAGCTAATATAGGGCTAGGGGGCCCTGCTATAAAAAGTATCTTCTGGACATCACACAGCAAGCGTGCTCACAGACTCACTGTAGCTATGGCTATGTGGATAAGACAAGATTGGGCCTATCAGCATTTTGTTATGGATGGAGGAAGGATTCATCCCTCCCTAGGGTACTAGTAGCAGTTAACTAAAGATGGAGAAAAGGGTATCACTTTCTTCCGTGGTGTAATCACTGATAAGTTTCCTGCTTCATTTACTCATGCCTATGCATCAGCCCTATTTACTCTCAGTGAGTCTCACACCGACATGAAAGTAAGAAAGCAAATTGAGAACAACCGACAATTTTTTATCCCACTTCTGCCAATTATATCCTTCAATATTTACATTAGAAATTACTACCGTGGTGATTATAATAATGAAGTATTTTTTAAATCACTGAAAATGGCAGTAGGATGCTAGCTATTTTCGTTTTCAGATAGGACATTAGACTTTGTGTGGAAAAAAAAAGTGATTGCATTTTTTGAAGCATCAAAGTCATGTTGGAGAGAGAACTATCCTTGTTTTTCCAGTTTGAAAGCTGTATAATGTCTTCACAGAAGAAATCTAAGTTTTTCAAACTGCTTGTATAGTCAGTTTGATTATGATGTGCTGTTTCTGGTCAAAGGAACCCTGGCTTCACCCAGAATTATAGCCTTGGGATGCCCCAGCATCCTGGGACCTCAAACCGAAACGTCTGCTCTTCAGTAGAACAACTGTGATAAAGGGATTGCCTCTTTGAGTATGTATGATGTTTTCCCTCTTCTTCCAGGGATCCCAGCAAGTCCTTACTAGCAGGAGAGACTGTGTTGCTAGCAGCAAAATTGGGCCCTGTATTTGCTCACTTTGTGTTGTTGGATGATATCAACTCTTGTATCCCTTTTAGTAAAGTGCCACCTAAGGGGAACTTGAATGCCAATGCATGCTTTCATATTTCACCAATTTTCATGGGGACAGAAAGCAATGTTAGCTGTGTATACTAAAGAGAAAGTGAATAAATATGCACTAGAAACGAATAACCAATGAAGAAGATAATACAACCTATAAATTGAATTATCGAACAATTTTCCTTGTTAGGAAATGTGTACTTAGGAACATGATAAAGGACTGTAGTGGATTTATGCTAAAATATAGCCATCCCTCTCAAAGTGACAGGGTGGCAGTGACACTGATGAACAGAACCAGTCCTAAGAGGTCTCCAACTAACTCAGAATAAGAAAAATCAAAATATTGGCACACACTTAGGCAAATGAGTGCTAAAAAGCCTCTGTCCTCACACCTTATTTACAGAGCACTTTCCATTTTCCCTGTTGCTTTGAAATTACTTCTCTTTAACTTACCCCAGGAAAATGGCCTATTTGCATTTAGAAAATGAAGAAGACATGTGCTCTTCCCTTTGCTTTTTATAGTAAAATATTTCTTAGGAAAGCAACATCATTACACTGACTTATTCATAACACATATGGTTCTATGACACATAATTATTCTTTGTCATCAGTGAACCATATTTCCAACAGGGGTTCCCCTAAGACTACCATTGAGCTAAAGAATCCCTATTGTCTAATGACTTTGTAGCCATCATGTTACAATGAGGTGTTCATGGTTCTATGACACTGCCCATCACACCGGAAAACTACAGCAGTTATATATGGTACATAATAAATAACAATTGTTAGAAGCTTATAGATGTATATGTATACCTCTTACTGTGTATAATTTATTGAAAGAAAATCTTCTATTGTCTGGTGGCTTGAATAAGAATGTCCCCACAGTTTGTAGATTTGAATGTTTAAACACCAGAGAGTGAGCACTAGTTTGAGAAGGATCCAGGAGGTGTGGCCTTTCTGGAGGAAGTGTTTCAGTGTGGGTGTGTTTTGGTTTTTAAAAGTCTCTATATCTGTGGATCAGGGAGCTACTGATCCAGCACCTTCCTGCATGTTCCCTGCCATGGTGATAATGGACTGAGCCTCTGAAACTATAAGCAAGCCCTCAATTAACAGTTCCTTTAATAAGAATGCCCTTGGTCATATTGACTCTTCACAGCAATGGAAAAGTATTAAGATAACTATGAAGCAGTGACTGTGTTCCGTCAAACAGAAATCTCCGATATCTCACACTTACCACTCATAGAAGTCTGAGGTCTTGTTAAGAAGCCAGGTAAGTGGTTATTGGGAGGTTATCCAAACCAATCAGCAGTCAGAAGAAATCAAACCCATGTTCATCCCTTTGCTTCAAAATAATATCTGATGGTCCTAGATACTACAACCTGGTGTCAGAGGAATTAACAGCGAATTTTCAAAGGGGAAATCATTCCTTTCAACACATGGGTTATGACATAATAGATTCACTACAGAAATTTTATTGGGCTGTATGTACCTCAAAACTCTTGATTGTTCTTTTTAGTTTAATGTCCTAGTTAAATGTGAAGTTTATAACTTCTTGATCTGTGGAAACTCAGTATTTTGACAAAGTGCTCAAATATTACTCATCAGTAAACGAAAACATAGACAAATGACTACTCAAATTTTTTCAACCCTCCAGTGCTGTTTTGTGTTAAGTAACTGCCTGTCGGAGAAAAGTAATCTGGCTGATACAAAGGAGTATACAGGGCTATCATGCCTAGATGCCCGATATAAATTTCTGGAGGATTTTTATTCCAGTCAGTCTCTCCTCACTGTGGTAATGTTAGTGAAAATAAAGACAAGTGGTAAGTTAGTAGCCCACCTAAGAGAGCATGACACCAAAAAATAACTATAATATGCATTGCCAAGTTTTTTTTCTCAACTTTTCCACATAGAAAGAAAAAATGGTTTTAGACCTGGAATATGGAAGCTCTTGTTTTAGAAGGGAATGCCTTGGAACATAACTGAAGCTTGATTTAAAGCTAGGGGCATAGCAAGACCTCTAGCTCCCACATTTCAATATTAATAGCTGCTTCAATTTCTAATTTAATTCCTACCAAACAAGTAACAAGCAACTATAGAAACTTATGGTTAGGGTTACTATTGCTGTGATGAAACACCTTGACCAACCATGACCAAAAGCAACTTGGGGAGGAAAAGGGGTTTCTATGTCTCACACTTCCATGCTCACTTTCACTGTTCTTCAGTGAAAGAAGTATGAACAGAAACTCAAACAGGTCAAGACCCTGGAGGCAGGAGCTGATATAGAGGCCATGGAGGCACGCTGCTTTTTTACTTGCTCCCCATGGCTTGCTCAGCCTTCTTTCTTTCAGAACCCAGGACCATTGTCCAGGGGTGACACCACCCACAATGGGCTGGACCTTCCCCCTTAGTAGTCACTCATTAAGAAAATGCCTTCCAGGCCTGCCTATAGCCTGACCTAAAGAATCATTTTCTTAATTGAGGTTCCTTCTCTCAGATGGCTTTAGCTTGTCTCATGTTGATATAAGACCATCCAGCACAATTGAACCCTGGTCAACTTGATACACAAACACATCACTGTTAAGCCACAACCTTTGCTTTCTTGTTCATCCAGATCACACATTAATGCCAACACTACAATATAAAACATTTTACAGACTCAAAAGTTCACATAGATTACCTATTCCAATACTTTAAAATTTATTCTTCACAAAAATCCAAAGTTCTTTTTAAAACTTAAAATCTCGTCAAAAATTCAGTCTCTCAACTCTGGGCTCTTGTAAAGCCAAAAGTATGTTAAATACTTCCTTATATACTGGTGCTCTAGAACCACAGTACCAAAACCTGTATTAGTCAAGATTCTCTAGAGTAACAGAGTTTATACAATGAATAACCCCCACATAGGCTGTGGTCCAGCTAATTCAACAATGGCTGCCTATGACATGTCTTTAATTAGACTACATTTCTATATTAATTCAACTTTTTGGTTCAACTGTCAATTAATGTACTGTACTCTGATCTTTTTATCTCATTAGCATTGAAATTATGCACAGCTATATTATCTCTGTCAGCAGTGACTTAGAGTTCTTGGTCATCCTCCAGACACAGATGCACCATTTCTATCCATAACTCCTACTAACTTTATTCATAAACACAAAAGTACATACACACACTCCTAGTAACGACACATATTCATACATACACTTTACACAAACTGTGTAAAATTAGAAAGCTGGAAAAGATTATACTTACTCCTTTGTATCTGAGTTTAGTTCTCGCTAACTTAGATTCTATTACTATAATGATTACAAGCTCTTTTATGTCTCTCATCAACAGTTACATGTACTTTACATGAGAGACTCTACTATGTCATGTGGGACAATTTCCCTAACTCATAGGCATCATAGCCAGGTAGGATTTTTGGTTTCCTCCCTCCTTTGGAAGCTTGCATTATTCCTTTTGATACCAAGAAAACCAATCGCCAGGAGAGGGAGCATTCAGGTCAGTTCAAGCTCAAGAGTCTCTGGGCCCAATTCTGTATTGTATGGTGTCTTCAGTAATAGGGACTTAGCTTCTACCTCTTATGGGCAACCAAAAGCAACAACAACATGTTGAATATATTTGGAGTCTCTCAGACAGTTCTGGCCAATAACTCAAAGTAGGGCTTCTCCTCTCTGGTATTGGAGTTTATGTTAGTTGGTCTTTGGCTCTTGGAACTATGCTTTTAGGCAATTGGTAACCACGCAGCAGCATGAAGGTTTCAAGTGTCCACCTATGGAATAAAGTGATGGTCTTTGACATTTCCCACAACCCCTCACTAATGATCTGACCTGAAACTGAAACTATCTTTCAGATTTTGACACAGGATATACCCATTTCAAAATTAACTGCATGAGACATACCTATTCTAAAGTTCACTCTATATTTGCCATGATTTATGTTTCTATCATACATTCTAAATGCGCTGGTATAAATTCAATTCATCACTTTGTGGTAGCTTAGAATACCTTCTAGCTTTTACACTGCATTGTTAGTGACAGTGTCATTTTTAGAAACAGGTGAAACGTGTCTTATCTTGTCTGTTATGCCTATGTGAAGGCTGTGGGAGAGATTAATGCAGAGCTTGTAGTTAGATATTTCCTTGAATTGTGATGGCATGCCTTGTACAATTCATTCCTCTCTTCAACTAACTTTCATTGGAGTGTTAAAAACATTTTTGGGTTATGTAGTCATTTTTTGCTACTTTCTTTTCAAGAGAATGAGTTTTTTAAAGATTACCACAATTACACAAAAGTCAATAGCTTTTTTTAGCATGGTAAACATCAAATAATTATAGCAACAACACTTCCAATATTTCCAAGGTCTTTACATCTAAGGAGTTTGGAGTAAGTGCTCATTTTTTTCTACAAAGTGAGTGTGACTGTGTACTTGTTATTTAACCTTAATAGACGTTTCTACTTCTTTTTGCAGTGCCAGGATTAAAACCAGTGTCTTGACATTTTAGGCAGACTCTTTCCAACTGAGCTACACCCCAAGAAGCTTTTACACAGTGGTGCTTATCCTGAGTCCTTATTTCTTTGAGAAAGTCTTTGCCAACCATAAGAACCCTAACACTCCTGATGTGACTCTTTTTCAACATTATTTCTCAAAAGTGAGTATCAATTACAGGGTCTTCATAGAAAGCACTTGGAGTGGTTATAGCACAAACAAGTTCCTAAAGTTTAGCCCAGACTTAATTTACCAGTGGGACGGTAATCCAAATGTCTAATAAAATTCTTTATCCAGTGTATATACTACACTAAGGTTTGGACATAGGTATTAATCATTTTTAGTTATTCCTGAAGTAAAATAAAAACACTTTAAATTCAAAATATTACTAACTTTTTAAATTAAATAATATAAAAGAAATTCTGTACATGCCACAAATTTCACAATATATTATTTTTGCTTCCAGAGATTTCCAACTATTTGTCATTATAAACTAATGTTGTCATCTACAAAGTTCATGCTTGAGAACTGTGAAATTAAGTTATGAGAAAAAAAATCTCACAATATTTTTGAGTAAGTTTACAATTTTCTCTGTTCAACTTATCTAACCCAAGCTGTAGGTTGGGCATGACTGATGAAGTTATTTTAAGGAAACCCTATGTGTACCACTTTAACACTTGAGATAAAGATGTATACAATATATACACCTGTCTTAATTAGGTCTAGGCTCTGATAAAACACTATGACCAAAAGCAGCTTGTGGAGGAAAGGGTTTATTTCCGCTTACTGTTGTGGTCCAGCATAAAAGGAAGTTCGGACAGGAACTCAAGGCAAGAACCTGGAAGAAGGGACTATAGCAGAGACCGAAGAGGAGAGCTGCTAAGTGGCTTGATCTCTCTAGCTTGCACAGCCTTTTTTCTTATATAGCCCAGAACTTCACCTACTCATGGGTAGCATTGCCCCCAAATGGTCTGAGCCTGCCCACATCAATAAATAATCAAGAAAATGTCCTACAGACTTGCCTACAATATGATGGGTGGAAGTATGTTCTCAATTAAGGTACTCTCTTCCCAGATGGCCCCATCTTGTGTTAAGTGATAAAAAACAAGCAAACAAAGGCAAAAAAACTAGCTAGGATGACATTTATGTAACCTGTATACATCATTAAATAAGACAGAAAATCTTTTAATAATTTTCTTTCAGTCTCCTCCCCTAGAGCATAGTTCTATTTAAACTGTATTTTCCTTATGGCTTGTGCTAATGCATACAATTTGTGAGATACTTTCTCCTATTAATTCCTGAAGTTAAGGCCTTGGCTGTACTTGTAAGCACATGGCTCTAGCTTTTCCCTGGCTGACAAAAAGAAATCTGTTCCTATTGAAAGATTAGCTATAATCAAAAACTAAACCACAGTGACCATACTAAAGAGTCTGGGTACAAATTGAATGTCCCTGTATACTATCCTCAGAAATTCCACTGCATTTATTTAACTAACCAAGTCCCCAAAGAATGGTGGAGGCAAAACTGATGCTATGTACCAAAAGATGTTCTGAGTGGTTCTTCCTCTTAATACTATAACCTATTTCTTGAATGCTAGTTTGTCTTACATAGTTCTGCTATTTCTGACCAAAATAAGAATCTCAAAAAGACATGCAGAGGTTGTGTCAGTTAATATTACTATGGTTGTAAGTACTTTCATGGCTCCATAAGAGCAATTGCTCTTCTTCCTGGATGCTGCTGAAGATGGGGGAAATCAGTGCCACAAAAGTCTGATTCCAGCTGTGACAGTTATGCAGCTGTATCTCTTCTTGGTACTGAAGTGTGAGTCTTAACTCTTAGTAAAGTCTCCAAGGAGCCAAGACACAGCCAAGGGGGCTTTGGAAAAATGGTCACACAGTGAGCTACGACGAGTCACTGCTGGAGTTATGAGAGTGGCAGAGCCGTGCTGAAAGGTCCCTTCAAACATTACACTAGTCCTCTGGCCCTCCGTCCTATCTCCAGCTACTTTAATGTAAACAGCTTCAATATACAGCTTTGTCCAGGTGACAAAGGCTTTTGGTTTACCAAGAAAATTTTCCTGCCAGAGCTACTTTACATCTGTTTCATTTTCCCCATGGCAAAGGGGTGATGATGTGTTTACTTCATAGCATTGTGGTAGTAAGAATCGAGGATGTGTATTTTATGACAGACTGATTTTTTTTTAAGATAGTAGCACTAACTGATGCTCTAGAGGAACAGAATTGTTTTCCATGGAGCTCTTTTGAAAGCAAAAACTATTCCCACAAGGATCATACATGACAAATACTGATCCTTCAAAAAGTGTTTCAGTAGAGTCATTATCGCTCCTAAGATGAATAGATTTCTTTAATCATATCTGTAGTCAGCCGTCCTACTGCCTAATAAAACCTACTACCAAAGACTCAATTAGCATTTTTCTGATAAGAGATAATTGCAATAAGGCTTCAATCTTGGTCACTGAATGGTATTTTACTGATTTTCTCTTTTTTTTTTTTTTTTTTTTTTTTTAACTAAAATCTACAGTGTTATGTGGGGATGATGAACAGAGCCTGAAGCAATCCCTTTCCTAATTGTTGCTGCAGCTATTGTCCACTAAAGGCAACCTACAGGATGCCAGATTATTATTGATCACAGTAAACATGTGCCCTGCATTGACCTCGTATCCTATTAGTACTGTGGTAACTAAGCAAGAAAAACCTTCATGTGCACTATTTCCAAAACACTGAGAGAATAAAAATTTAGTCCTATTCTCAGTTTAACTTACAATTGTGGGTTCTCAGTGATTGTTCCCCTGGATGTCAGTATAACACAAAGATACAAGAGTGGAGAAACACATGAGTTCATTACTCCCACAATGAATAATCATAATTTTAAACCTTTCTAGATCACCTGTTTCTTCCTTTTATGTTTAGAGGGTGCCTCTACATATTTAGCTCACAACAATAACAGTTCTATAAAGAAAAAGTATGAGATGGACCCCCAAGAAAGAATTACAATGAAGAATGAGAAGAGACATGTAATGATGACAGTCAGATAATTATTTAGCCAGTTATGGCCTCTAGAGGAATACTAGTAAACAAATGGAAAATGCAAATAAGTGGATCAGTCATAGCCCAACATTAGAAAGAGCACAAATTACTATGCACAGCACAGAATTTTCAGCAAAGTGACAAAACTCTACATAAAACTGTGATAGAGGTTAAATGTTCTTAAACAGTTATCAAGCCACAAGGTGCCCAATACCAAGAGTGTTGGGATAATCTCTTTGTACACTGTGAAGATGTGTCTTTGTCAAGGCATCTTCTGATTGGTTTAATCAAAACCTGAATGGCCAATAGCTTGTCAGGAGAGGAGAGGTAGGACTTCCAGGCAGAGATAGGAACTCTAGAAAGAATCTGAGAGGCAAAGAATTCACCAGCCAAACACAGAGGAAGTGTGATGCACCTACTGAACAAGGTAATGAGCCACTTGACAGGATGTAGATTAATATAAATGGGTTAATTTAAGTTTTAAGAGCTAGTTGGGACTAAGCCTAAGCTAAGGCTAATATTTCACAATTAGTAAGAAGTCTCTGTTTCATTATTAGGCGCTAACAATCCAAAAAATGTCTGACTACATTCCTATCTTGCCCCTCCACCCTCCTGTAGAGAGATGAGTAATGGAGGCTCCCCCAGCCCATCTCGATGTCTTTGAGCCCCCTGTGGTGGCCAGACCAGTACTACTACCAAATCCCCCAAAGGGGATTGGAGGCGGAACAAAGCATCTGCCATCTGCCACTATTTCTGTCTTGCCCCTCCATCCTCCAATAAAGAGAGAGAAGCAGATCCTTGAACCCATACCCACCATAAGAGAGAGGGAGAGACCCCACCTGTACCCACTGGAAAAGGAGATAGGAAGACAGTATAAAAACACATCCAACAACAGAAAGACTTATATGACAAGAATAATGGGTGTAGAAGCAGGAGAAGATACCTACCTCAAAGGTGCAGAAAACATATTCAACAAAATCATTGAAGACAACTTTACCAACCTAAAGAAGGGCATGCCTATGAAAGTACAAGAAGAGTACTGAACACCCAATAGACTGGACCACAAAATAAAGTTTCCTCACCACATAATAATCAAAATACCAAGCATATAGAATAAAGAAATAATATTAAGAGCAACAAAGGAAAAAGACCAAGTAACATCTAAAGGCAGACCTATCAGAATTACACCTGACTTCTACATGCAATCTCTGAAAGCCAGAAGATCCTGGGTAAATTGCTACAAACACTAAGAGACCACAGATGCCAGCCCACACTACTATACCCAGCAAAGTTCTCAATCACCATAGATGGAGAAAACAAGATATTACATGACAAAACCAGTTTTACACAATACATATCCACAAATCCAACCCCAACAGAAAGTTCTGAAAGGAAACCTTCAACCCAAGGAAGTTAACTACACTCAAAAAAACATATGCAACAGATAATTCCACCTACCAGAAGCCAAAATAAAAAGCTGGCTAAATCTACACCAACATCACCCCTACCAACAAATACAAAACAAACAAGAATAAAAAAAAATCAATGATTCTTAATGTCCCTCAATATTAATGGTCTTAACTTGCCTTTAAAAAAAAAAACAGGCTAACAGAATGGATACAAAGACAGAATCCATCCTTCTGCTACATACAACAAACACACCTCAACTTCAGAGACAGACAGTACCTCAGAGTGGTCAAATGGACCCAAGAAACAAGCAGGTATAGCTATCCTAATATCCAACAAATTAGACTTCAAACTAAAATCAATCAAAAGATGATGGGAGATGCCATTCTGTATATATGTTTCTCATACTGGTTAATAAATAAAGCACTGTTGGCCAATAGGAAAGGAAGATAGGAGGGACTAGGAGACAAGGAGGAAAGAGGAAGTAGTAAGGAGGAGTCAGCATAGAGAGACCGGGGAGACCAGACGCCTGCCCCACTCCCCGGTAGGTGAAACCATGTGGAAATACATAGAAATGGGTTAATACTTAAGACAAAGCTAGATGATAAGAAACAAGTAACTGGATAACAGCATTATATCATATACAGAGTCTCTGTGTGTTAATTAGGGCTGGTGCGGTGGCGGGACAAGACCAGTGGTGGGAGGAAAAACCTTACTCCTTACAAAAAGAAATAAAGAAGGTCATTTCATATTCATCACAGGAAAACTCCATCAGGACAAAGTCTAAATTCTGAACATATATGCCCCAAATGTAAAGGCACACATGTTCATAAAAAGAAACATTACTAAAACTCAAATCTCATATAAAACCTCACACATTTAGTGGGAGACTTAACACCCCACTCTCACAACTAGAAAGGACCACCAGACAGAATCTTAACAACGACACAAAAGAACTAACAGAAGTTATGATGCAATTGGGTTTAACAGACATCTATAGAACATTCCATCCAGCTCCACACAGAACCTTCTCTAAAATCGACCACATACTCAGCAAAATAGAAAAGCTCAACACATACCAAAAAAATTGAATAACCCCCTGTATCAGACCACTGTGATTTAAAGTTAGAAGTCAGCAATAACACAAATTACAAAAACCCTACAAACTCATGGAAACAATGCACAATTGTACCATACCTGGGTCAAGGAAGAAATAAAGAAAGAAATTAAAGACTTCCTAGAATTCAATGAGAATGAAGGCACAACATACCCAAACTTATGGACACTTTGAAAGCAGTACAAAGAGAAAGTTCATAGCACAAAGTGCCCACATGAAGAAACTGCAGAATAGTCACACTAGAGAACTAATAGCACAACTGGAAGCTCTAGAACTAAAAGAAGCAAACTCACCCTGGAGGAGTAGATGCTAGGAAATAATAAAATTGATGACTGAAATCAATAGAGTAGACACAAAGAAAACAATGCAAAGAATCAATGTAACAAAGAGTTGGTTCTTCAAGAAAATCAACAAGATATACAAACCTGTATCTGAAAGACCTAAAAAGTAATGTTAATGATGGACTAACCTAGAAACCAATATCTGTTCCTTGGAATTTGCTAGCTTCCTCTCACAAGGCCCTGAGATAAGAAGAATTCACACTGCCCCTCCTTTCCTGTGAGTCAACAGGTGGTAAATAGGGTCAAGAGATAGCTGTAACTCTGGTTTGCCCAGACAAGATTAATTAGCACACCTGAGGCCCTAAGGTCTGCTGACCCTAATAGCAGACCATCCGGCCTCCAAGGGTCACGTACTCAATGGACAGAGGGTCCAATCCCTCCCTAAGCTTGTGGGGTTGCCTTTAAAAACACCTGTGCCCGGGGGAGGGGGCTTCTCCCTAGCCTGCGTGCTGGAGGAGCCCGTTTGCGTAAACGTTTCCTGTTTATTAAAGCTTCTTGCGTTTTGCAGCAACTGGACTGGACATTGAGTTCTTGGGGTATCGACCGAACCTGGAAGACTCCTCTTTCTGAGGGTCTTACATATCCAAACTAACCAAATGGCAGAGAGAAAACATGCAAATTAGCAAAACCAGAAATGAAACAGGGGAGGGGGGATAACAACAGATACTGAGAAAATCCAGAGAATCTTCAGATCGTACTTTGAAAACCTGTACTCCACAAAATTCAAAAATTTAAAAGAAATGGACAATTTTCTGGATAGATATCACTTACCAAAATTAAATCAAGAACAGATAAGCAATTTAAACAGACCTATAACCCCTAATGGAATAGAAGCTGTCATCAAAAGTCTACCTACAAAAATTAGCCCAGGGCCAGATGGCTTCACTGAAGAATTCTACCAGAAATTCAAAGAAGAGCTAATACCAATACTCCCAAAGTGTTCCACACAGTAGAAGCAGAAGAAGGGTCATTGCCAAACTCTTTTTAAAAGGTTACAATTACCTTGGTTCCCAAGCTACACAAAGACACAAATAAGAAAGAAAATTGCAGACCAATATCCCTCATAAACATTGATACAAAAATATCCAATTAAATACTGCAAATGGAATCCAAGAACACATCCAAAAAATCCACTATGACCAAGTAGGTTTATCCCAGGGATGCAGGGTTGGTTCAACATATGAAAGTCTATGAATTTAATCCACCATATAAACAAAATGAAAAAGAAAAGCTGCAATATCATCTCACTACATGCTGAAAAAGCCTTTGACAAAATCCAACACCCCTTCATGACAAAGATCATGGAGCGATCAGGGATGACAGGAATATACATAAACACAATAAAACAATGTATAGTAAATGAACATCCAACATCAAACTAAATGGAGCAAAAACTCAACGCAATTTCTCTAAAATCAAGACTAAGGCTCTCCACTCTCTCCATATCTCTTTAATATTGTATTTGAAGTTCTAGCTAGAACAATAAGAAAACAAAAAGGAGATCAAGGGGATACAAATTGGAAAGGAAGAAGTCAAACTGTCACTATGTGAAGATGATATTATAGTTTATTTACATAAGTGACCTGAAAAACTCTACCAGGGAATTCCTACAGCTGATAAACACCTTCAGCAAACTAGCAGGATACAAGATTAACTCAAAAAAATCAGTAGCCCTACTATATATGGATGATAAAGGGAATGAAAAAGAAATCAGAGAAGCATCACCTTTTACAATAGCCACAAACAACATAAAATATCTTGGAGTAATGCTAACCAAACAAGTGAAAGACCTGTATAGCAAGAACTTTGAGTCACGGCAGCTCACAGAATGGAAAAGATATTGCCAATCCCACATCTGACAGAGGGCTGATCTCCAAAATATACAAAGAACTCAACAAGCTAGTCACCAAAACTCCAAATGATCCTATTAAAAAGTGGGGTACAGAACTAAATAGAGAATTCTCAATAGAGGAATCTAAAATGTCTGAAAGACACTTAAGAAAGTGCTCAACATCCTTAGCCATTATGATAATGCAAATCAAAACAACTCTGAGATACCATCTTACTCCTGTCAGAATGGCTAAAAACAAAAACACCAACGACAGCTCTTGCTGAAGAGGATGTGGAGAAAAGGGACCACTCCTCCACTGTTGCTGGGAATGCAAACTTGTACAGCCATTTTGGAGACCAATATGGTGATTCCTCAGGAAATTGGGAATCAGTGTACCACAAGATCCAGCAATTCTACTCTTAGGCACATACCCAAAAGATGCACATTCATGCAGCAAAGACATCTGTTCAACTATGTTGAACATTATTTATTTAGCCAGCATTATTTATATAGCCAGAACCTGGAAGCAACCTAGATGCCCCTCAACTGAAGAATGGATGAAGATGTGGTACATTTACACAATGGAGTACTACTCAGTGGGGGAGGGGGGCAATGGACTCTTGAAATTCGCAGGCAAATGAGTGGAACTGGAAGAAACCATCCTGAGTGAGGTAATCCAGTCACAAAAAGGCAAACATGGTATGTACTCACTGATATATGGATTTTAGACATAAATCAAAGGATCACCAGCCTACAGTCCACACTGCCAGAGAAGCTAGGAAACAAAGAGGACCTTAAGAGAGACATACAAGGTCCTCCACAGAAGGGGAAAGGGACAAGATCTCCCGAGCAAATTGGAAGTAAAGGGGAGAGTGGAGTGGGAGTTATGAGAAAGAGATGGGGGAGAAGAGGAGGGGGGAAGAGAACATGAAGGAGCAGGAAGATTGAGTCTGGGGAAGAATAGAGGAGAGCAAGAAAAGAGGTACCTTAATAGAGGGATCCACTGTAGGTTGAAAAAGAAATCTGGCACTGGGGAAATGTTCGGCGATCTTCAAGGATGTCCCCAACTAAGAATCTAAGCAATAGTGAAGAGGCTACTTTAAATGTCCTTCACTGATCATTAGATAGATGACTACCTTATATGCCATCCTAGAGCCTTCATCCAGTAGCTGATGGAAGCAGAAGCAGACATCCATAGTTAAACACTATTCTGAACTCCTGAAATCCACTTGCAGAGAGGGAGAAGTGATGAGCAAAGGTGTCAAGAACAGGCTGCAGAAACCCACAGAGACAGCTGACCTGATAGCTGGGAAACCAGCATAGGACCAACCCAGACCCCCTAAATGTAGGTCTCAGTTAGGGGACCTGGGCAGTCTATGGGACCTCTGACAGTGGAATGGACTTCAGGAATGCATAGCCCATGAAGAGATACTTTCTTAGCCTAGAGACACAGGGGAGGGCCTAGGCTCCACCCCAAATGACTTGACAGATTTTGATGATCCCTCTTAGATGGCTTCATCCTCCCCTGGAGGGGCATCGATGGGAGGCATGGGAGTGAGAGGTAACTGGGAACGATATGTAAAGTAAGAAAGAAAAAATATTTAAAAAATAAATACATAAAAAGAAAATTGGCACAGTAATTGATTTCCAAGAAGCAGTAATGATGAATTATTTCAATCCTTATTAGAAATCCATATAAATCTCTGTTTTCTATGGTCACCACTGTAAGTTATCAAAGCCAGCATTTTAAGACACCCATTTTACTCTACACTTCTATAGGGGAAGTCAGCAAAGGTCTGGCTGGAGTCAGTGAAACTGCCTTCCTTCTTGGAAGCTCCACAGGAGGTATGTTTCTTTGCCCTTTCCAGCTTCTGTAAACTCCAAGAGTTTCCTGGCTCAGAGCCCTTCCCTCTGTCTCCAAAGCTGGAACAAGAGACCAGGTTCTCATGTCACACTACTAGACCTCCCTCCTGTCGTTCTTTTACTTCCACTTGTAAGGGCCAAGATGATCTAAGATAATCCTGCTGTCTTAAAGTCAGCCAGCTGATCAGCAAATCTCAATTTTGTTTGTAAACTTTGTTTAACTTCACCATGGAACATAATACAATCATGAGTTCTGAGGATTATGATGTGGATATCTTCACTGCCATTTATGTGCCCACATTATCCAAGACTCATTCTTAAGTATTTAATATTAACCTATGAGTACAAAAAATATACAGAAACTCGTATTATTATTCTTCTGCTTCCTAATATTTAAAACCAAGGTTCTTGGGTATTCTGATATGTTTTACATTGTGTGCTGTATAACAAATGTGTTTTCATGGTATTTAACAGGTGTAAATAAAGAGTTAAGTGGTCTGAACCATTCATGTTTACCTTGGGCAATAAATCTTATCTCTGATGTCAAACTCGTATTTGGCTATAAGGAAAATACAGTATTAATGTTCCTTTCATATATAACAGTACCCTCCCGCACCCCAGTGACCTGTCCCACTGTTTAAACCTCTTGCATCTGGAATTTCTTGTGCTTGAAAACTGACAAACATCTGGTCCATGAGCACTCAGCACTTTACAGAGATCATTTAGAAAGTGAAGTTTTCATCACGTGATGAGGATCTGAATTATAAGAATGAACTTTCCTCTATTTATAACTGTTATATAAAGAAGCTGTGGTCTAACCTTAGGATTTAGAGCAGACTAAAAAGAATGACATAAACCAAGCATTTATATAAAATATTTATGCCACAAAGTACTTTCAATAATGTGCTTTTTCTTTCTTATCATAACATCTCTTCAAGTAGACTGACAATTTCTACATTTTTAAATGGACTGACTGAATTATAAAATTTTCTTTTTCATTTTTAAAATGGATCAATTGAATTATAAAAGAAGCTAAGTTATAAAAGACAGCACGAAGTTAGCCATAGAATTGAACTTAGTTGGTGACTCAGCCCATGATGGTTCTCTCCTTACAGGTGGGTGGCTCATGTAGACAGCAATGTAGAATTGAGTAGATAAGCATGGGGCATCTTCATAATGCAAAGGAAATTACTCCAAGCTAACACTCAGGGGAAGGAAAAAAGGAGACTTGTAAGGATAGGGCTCCTACTTCATAATAACACCACTGTGTACTGTTGAAGTATTCAATGGCCTAAACTGTGTTGTTTAAGCTCAAAATACATAGCCTCATGCCATTTCATAGATTTGTCTCCTACATGAGAAGAAACTTTATGAGAGTCAGTCACTGAGATATATTGCAGTACAAGGTCTTGAAGCATTTTCTACCCAAAAGGAATTCATTAAATTATTTCATTGGTTAATGGTGTGTGTGTGTGTGTGTGTGTGTGTGTGTGTGTGTGTGTGTGTGTTACTGCTTGTAAGTACATGAGACTTGGAGTCAGTAGATTACATCTGATCCCACACTCACTCAAATACTTGGAGTCGATACACCTTGTGTGTCATTATAAAAAAACAATGACATTAGGGGGAAAAAAACCTACTCCAAAATTAGCAGTAAGTCAATAGTTAATACTTGTAGAAAAAAATAGCAGAATAACTTCTCTGAAGAATGCACTCAGCAAATGTTTGCAAAGCAAGGGAGATACGTGCTGGTAGCTGTCAACTTAGGGAAAGAATGTTTTGGTTGCTTCTCAAGGGTAATGTGCAATGATGAAAGGAAATTCTCTTAAGTACCAAACGCGTATCTTTAAAACAAACTTTTAATTTGCCCCACATACCATCTGTAACATAGCAAACAACACAACAAAGAAAAACACAAAGGTGCAGCGCGGGTTAACATCCATATAAGCGAATCTGCACAGAAGCAGCTTTGCAACACAAGGTCACTGACTGAGAGTTGTGGTTTACAAAATGGAAGAGCAAGAGAGGATTTGGGCTCACCACATGGGGGAAACATTCAAAGGAAAATAGGATGGCTTTCTTTGCTCCTAGAATCACTCATAACTGTCAGAAATGTATCACTTTATTAATGTCCAGTCAACTGATTTTCCTGTTCCAATATACATTCGTCGATTGCTTCAGTACATAGACAAAATGAATGCAATAGTGGAAGTTCATTAAAATGACAAAGATAAAGATCAGTGATTGCTTTAAAGCAAAATGATGCAAATGAGATGATCTTATCATATTCAGGGTGATAGTTTTGAGAGAAAGGTAGAGACAAGCGCTGGAGACCTTTTCTATCTAAAAGAAGCAAAAATAATAATAACCACAGAGAAAATATTAATTCAGGAAGGAGTAATGCCAACAACATAAGTTAACAAACTGCCCCAATAATACCCTTTTATGCATGAATATTTATAGTAGCCAACTGGTAGAAACTGAAACCGTCTAAGCAATGCCTTATTCCAGAATTTCAGTCTTCCAGCTTAGGTTTATCTCCTACCACCAGATCCACCAATCCACTGGAGCCCCAAATGGTGACTCAGATACGCTCGGTTTGTCCCCTACATCCTTCGGAGTCTAGGGTGAATACTATTGGCCTGGAAGACTCCCCCGCTGGGTTATCATCTCCCTGCCTCCCGTGTCCTTCTTTGGTTTCCTCAGGGGTGGAGTGTGGCTGGCAGTCCTGCTCAGAACTACTCCAGACGTAGCCAGGCAGAGTCACATGGCTGTCGATCTGTCTGCTGGTATTCTTGGTGGGTTTGCTGGAGATGAGCACCAGGCGTGTGCTTGCCCCCATCTGTGACTGACTGGTGGTGCTGTGAGTGACAGTGGTGAGCACCGAGCCGTACCTGTGACCGCCACAAGGTGGCGTCCTTTTCCAGTCGATGGACAGATTCCACCGGGTCCACATCTTCTTCATCTCAGCCTGCACCTACAGCATAAGAAGCACAACACGCTGTGTATCAGAAACCATAAAGGAAGTCCTACGCCCCCTCCACGCCCACGTTATGACGAGTGTTGCTTAGACTTCAGTGATAATAATAATAATAATAATAATAATAATAATAATAATAATAATAAGCACTGGATGAGGTCCCTCTGTGTTCAGGGACTCTACAGATCTGTGCCTTCGGTACACCTCAAAAAGACCTTCCCAGTCAATATTACTTTTAGTATTTAAATGAAGCCGAAGTGTCACTGAAACAAACAGCTGCCTTATCAAAAGGAAGAAAGTGAATTCCGAGTTGGAGGAGAAATAAGAGATAAACAGTGGCAGTGGGAGTGGGACACCAAGTCTCACACACTCCAGGGATAGTCGCCCTCCTCAAAGTGCTTGTCTGAGGAAACTCAATGCTGCAGGGAAGTTATGCTGCTCATTCTAGCCAGCCAGAATACCCGATAAAAGTCCCCTAAGTCCTTTCTGCAAACACTTTACCACAGAGGACCCACAACTGTGCTAACACTCCGAACTCCTCTCTAGGATCCATGGTCCATTGAGAGGCTGGGACTTCTGCTGCCCTGTTACTGTGGAAGAATGGAGCCTTAATTTGGCTGGCACAGCCAGCTCACGGTGACCACTACACCCTGCCTAATTTTGTGCTTTTTCTTCTGATGCTAAGCTCCCAAATTCTCCATTTGAAATGCTCTCTGCCTAAATGAAAACAGAGCTCAGCTCTTTCCTCCACTCTTAGAGGGTACTAAATAAACTGTTCTGGGCACTTCACCGTCTGATGTCTGACACAAATCCCCCCCCCCGCCACCCCCCGTAGAGGAAAGCCAAGGAAGGTACTCTGCTTGTAACAAAAATGCCATACACTGTCAACCTGCAAGAGCCATCAGGAGGGAGGAAAATAAAGACAGGATGGAGATAGAAAAGCAGGCACTTCCTGCTCCCTCATGCCCACCTCTCCCCTCCTCTTCTCCCCCACTCTTTCTCCTAACTCCCTCTCCCCTCCCTCCATGCTCCCAATTTGCTTGGGAGATCTTGAGGGAACAGGAAGATTGAGACGAGGAAAGAATAGAGGAGAACAAGAAAAGAGATAGCATAATAGAGGGAGCCATTATAGATTTAAGGAGAAATCTGGCACTAGGGAAATGTCCAGAGATCTACAAGGATGAGCCCAACTAACAATCTAAGCAATAATGGAGAGGCTACCTTTAATGCTCTTCCACGATAATGAGATTGATGGATTGATGACTACCTTATATACCATCCTAGAGCTTTCATCCAGTAGCTGATGGAAGCAGAAGCAGATACCCACAGCTAAACACTAGCCGAACTTCTGGAATCCAGTTATAGAGAAGGAGGAGTGATGAGCAAAGGGGTTAAGACCAGGCTTGGGAAACCCACAGAAACAGCAGACCTGAACAAGGGGGAGCTCATGCACCCCAGTCTGATAGCTGGAAAACCAGAATAGGACTGATCCAGACCCCCTGAATGTGGGTGTTAGTTAGGAGGACTGGGCAGTCTATGGGGCCTCTAGTAATGGATCAGTATTTATTCCTAGTATACAAATGCACACAGAGGGATACTCACTCAGCCTAGACACATGGGGGAGGGCCTAGGCCCTGCCTCAAATGATGTGACAGACTTTGAAGACTCCCCATGCAGGGCCTCACCCTCCCTGGGGAGCAGAAAGGCTGGAGTTTGGTGGAAGTGATAGGGGAGTATGGGAGGGTGAGGGAACTGGGATTAACATGTAAAACAACCTTGTTTCAAATTTAAATAAAATGAAAGGAAGGAAGGAAGGAAGAAAAGAAAGAAAGAAAGAAAGAAAGAAAGAAAGAAAGAAAGAAAGACAGACAGACTGCAGCTGCAGCCTGATGGGATGGAGTGCTGGCCTCCCTGCCTGCTACCAAAGTGTCTTTTCTACTGACTCTTTCCCCAGAGCACCAGGGGAAGCAAAGACCCTGGGAAGCAAATTGCTTGTAAGTTGGTATTACCTGAAGCAAAACACTCATTTCTTCATCTGAGGAGGGAAAAGCAAACACTGATGCTGCACCTTAGGCCTGCTGCAAATTAAGGTGGAAATAACCCAGCAGTAAATTGGGATGGTGCATTGATAAGTTGCCACTCAAGGTCCTTATGCAAAGACCAGCATCCCACAGAAAGAAGCCTCTGGTGATCCACTGTAGTATCAGGTGTCCTTGTCCTTCTAGGACATGGAGCAAGATGGAGACTTGAAAGGAAAAGGGGAGGCAGCAACCCATGCAACAGCAAGGCATACATAAAGCTCCAGAGTCACATGCATCATCCAAGTGATCAAGCAAGGTGTAGTTACTTCTCTCTGGTGATTTCTGAATGGATTGAGATGGTCCCATCCTCAGCTTGTCATGAAAAACTCATCTGTTTTAATTGAATTTATTTTCATTCAGATTCATCCTCAGGAAAGTAGCTGACTTTTTTATAGAACTCGATGTGGACCAAAAGTATTAGTATTAACCAGAATTGATTTAGAATTGAATAAAATAAGAATCTCCCTTTTAGGAAAGAACTCAGGGTTGTGAAGTCAGTCTCTCAAAGGTGTGAGCTCCCTTGTCTCTGCCTTCCCTCACAGGATAATGTAACAAGAAGACCCCGGGTAGATGTGGCCTCCTCAACATAGACGACCCCATTTTGATCTGTGAGAAACAGACCTCCACCCTTTGTAAATTACTAAGTTTCTTGTGTTCTGTCATAAAAACATAAAATGGATTAAAAACAAATATTATTTTGGAGCTTATCTTCAGAGGCCTCTGGTGTCTTCAAACCTACCTCTCCATTGCAGTAACAGTAGACAATAGATACGAAGAAACCCTGTAGAGAAAAAAAGACCATGAACCCCCTAGCAATTCATGAAGCCCAGAGCAGGAAAATATCCTGTACCAAAATTCACCAGCTGAAAAGCTGACCTTTGATATCTTCAGAAAATTACACAAATTATGTTCTCCTAATATTTCCAAATATTTGTTGTATTACGTTTGTGGCCCTGGCTTGCTTTCAGCCAAAGCAAACAACTGAGTGAATCCTCGGAGGTGAACAAAGAACCGATTCCTATTATGTGGTCTCATTTATGTTATCCCCTGCTTGGTAAAATATGTTTATATGCCCTAAATGCTAGCAGCTACCAACATAGACTATTACATGGTACAAGCACAAAGGACCTTTTCTTCACTTTGAAATGTCTATTGAGCTTAAACACTGTACTGAGAGCCACCCAGCATGACAGGGGTAAGATATAAACAACGGTTCTGGAAGAGGCAGACCTGGATAAAATATATGACAGCAGCCACATGAGAAAAACAAAGCAAGGAGGGTCTTACAGGTAACACCATTGTTACAGGGAACAATAGTGTGGGAACAATAGGATAAGAAACTCAGCAAGACCCTCTCCGGGGTGACTTTTAGCTTCTCAGCATGACAAACATATTGTCAACTGGATGGATATGGGGTGGGGGGAGTTTCAGGATAATGACACTCTCCTGCTCACTCCCTCTCTATCCCAGGCACACTGGTGAAGAAACAGCCAGGTCCCATGAGTTCAGTAGGAGAGTAGGTGAGTGTCGACCAGCTCCAGGCCACACAGGGCTGTGTGTGGCAGAAAATGACACTTGAACTTGATACTGAGTACAACAGGAAACCTTTGGATATTCTTGACAAGTCAGTAGTACTGCCCAACTGTAAAACTTTCAATTGTTCAGGCTGCTGGGAACTGGCCAGGTTACAGGTTGTATAGCCTTATAGAACTTTGCAGCTGCAGAGAGAGGACATATTGATGATTGAGAGTGCAGATCAGCCTGGGCCATCCTCCATTCCCTTAAGAGTCATTCTTTGCCCACCTTGTAGCAGACCTACATCATTATAGCCATCAGGTAAAAACCTCTAGAATGTATTGAATTATCAAACCAATGGCTCCCACAAACCAAGAGCTAAGAACATTCTCAGGTTCCATCTGAAATCCATAGTGCAGAGTTTTTGTCTTTGTCCTGACTCATCTACATGAATGCCCCACTAACATTTGTGATAAACATACTGACTTAGGACTCCCTTTCATTCTGTAACTAGGAAACATGTACATAATCACTTCCATGGGGGCAACTTCCATCTGTGTTCTCGGACTATGGTCACTCATACCTGTCTCACGCTCTCTGTTACTCCCCTCTGGAATAAATACATCACAGATTCAAGGTGAAGTGAGGAGGTGCGGTGAAGATTGGTCCATTTGAGAGGTTACGGTCATCCATCCTCTTTACGCTGTGATGAAGGAGAGGGGGCAACCTCCTCCCCTATTTTCACCTTCCTTTCCTGTCTCCCTTTTCCCTGCTTTTGTCTTCTTTTAATTTCATTTACTTTCCACACACACCAGAAAATAGTGAAGGACTCTGCCCTACAGCAGTGGAGTGTTCTCCAACAATGTGCCTTGTTATCTTGCTATCCAGGCTTGTTCCTGGGCCAAACAGCTCCATACTGGTTCTCTACAGGGTCAGAGAATTAACCCGACCCCCTAGGAGGAAACACAGTAAGAGTTGGGCCCTCAGAACCTGAGCAAAGGGCAGGGAAAGTTGAGGGAGCTAACAAAAACTAATCAATCTTGAGCACCAAACCACAGGCACTGCTGGTCACCTGGAAGGAGTTGAAGAAGAGTTCACAGTGCATGCGGATCTCCCACCAGAGCCCAGAGAAGGAGTGTGGCTGGCAGATAAATACGATGTAATGCACGCCGAACACCAGCACCAGGACCAGCGTTGACTTAGCCAGTTTCCTGGGGGAAAAAAAGACAAGGTTTTCTATTATCCAACCTTAGAAGCCTTGGGGGAAGCAGCTTATTGAAGAAATGAGTCAGACATTTCCTCAGCAGCTGGTATGCCCTTATTCTCTCTCCTTCCTCGACTTTTGCTGTTTGTGGGCGTTTTCTTTGGGTTGGTTGGTCTGTGTGTGTGAGTAGTCTGTGTTTGTGGTATATGTGGTATTTGTGGTATATGTATGTCTGTGGGGTTTTCGTGTGGCTATACTGTGTGTGTAGATGTGTGTTTGTGGTGTTAGTGTGTGTGTTCTATGAAATGTAGGCACATGTGTATGCAGGTGCTCAGGACCTGTTCAGGCCAGGCCCTAGCGTGCAGAAACTTGAACAGAAAAATAGGACATTTGATGACTTCCTCTACCTCTCTCTCTCTCTCTCTACTTCTTTCTACTTTTTTTGAGACAGAGCCTCTCACTGGACCTGAAGCTCATCATTAAAGCAAAGCTGGCTAGCCAGTGAGCTCTCAGGATCTGCCTGTGTCCACCCCTAATGCTGTGGTTACAGGTATGCACAGCCATGCACGGCTGTTACATGTGTGCTGGGGATTCAAACTCGGCTCCCTGTGCTTGCAGAATAAGTGTTCTCCCCACAGAGCCATCTCCCCAGTGCTGACTCTTGTCACTTTATAGGAAGTCAGGTGGCTGATGCTCACGTCCCATCATTAGTATCCCCTGGGTCTCTAGTCTGTTCCTGATGCTAGGACGCCATTAAATGGCCTTCGTTACTATCCTAAGTCATCTTTAACTTGTGTGGTTGAGACTTAACAAAGCATCCCTTCCTTCTTAACTTGAGCTTCAGGGAATGGCAGGGAAGAGATGACAGAAAATTATAAGAACTAGAAGAACCAGGACATCTTCTGTAAGAGCATGCCTTCTGTGTAAGATGAGGAAGCTGTATGCATTATATCACAATATGGCTGCCTAAGTAAGACCCAGACGATTCCAACACCAGTTGACATCCCAACATGGATGGGGTAAATCCAATGAGGCCCCTACCTCTGAATAAAGAGCTACAGAGAATTAATGGCTGCTGAGAGAGAGAGAGAAAGAACCAGTCTACCACAGGATGAGCCCTTTGATTGGTTACCCAGTACCAAGTGATCAGCCCTAAAAACATACACACGTGAGCAATAGTAAACTGATTCAGCAGGTTATTTTTGTATATTTGTTTATAAGCAATAATAATTAAGAAATATTCATGAGGGCTGGAGAGATGGCTCAGAGGTTAAGAGCACTGACTGCTCTTCCAGAGGTCCCGAGTTCAATTCCCAGCAACCACATAGTGGCTCACAACCATCTGTCATGAGATCTGGTGCCCTCTTCTGGTGTGTAGGCATACATGCAGACAGAACACTATATACGCAATAAAACAAGTAAATAATTTTTTTTTAAAAAGAAATATTCATGATAATTAATAACAATAGTAATTAAGGAAAGGCTATGAATTTGAGATGGAATAGAAGGAGCATACAAAAGAGAGGAAGGAGAGAATGACATAGTACATAATATTTTAAATTTTAATTAATTTTTTTAAAAATCAACTATTCTTGGAGATACTTAAGCTCTTCCTTTTATTCTGAATGTTCTGTGAAATATTCTGTTTCTAACAACCAGTGACTGTGTTTAATTCTCTCTCTCCCTCCCTCTTCTCTCTCTCTCTCCCTCCCTCTTGTTTTTTGTCTAGTTGTTGGTCAGATGGTCGGGTTTTTTGTTTGTTTGTTTGTTTGAGAAAGTGTCTCGGTTCATAGCCATGGCTGGTCTGAAACTCACTATGTAGAACAGGCTGACCTTGAACTCACAGGGATCTGTCCTCTTGTGCCCCTGCCCTTGCCCCTGCCTCTGAAAATGATGCAATTAAAGGCATGAGCCATCCCTGCCCTGGCCTCATACTAATGATCTTGTATATTTGAAGCAATTCTGAGTTCTCCAGTGTGATGGAGTGATATTTGGTTTTAGTGTCAGTTTGCCTGGTAAAGCATTATTTTGATGTGTCTGTGAAGGTGCTTCCAATGGAGATGGAACATGAGTGGCTGGACTCAATATAAAGGTCTGCCCTTGGTATGGGCAGGCACCACCAGAAGTACCTGGGGTAGGCTCTGAGAGTTTAGAGCACCAGTCAGTTCCAACAGACTGTGGAACTGTATGTGAATGTATGTGAATGTGGAACTGTAAAACTGAAGGAACTATAGGCAAGGCAAGTAAGAACTCAGACCAGTGGACAAAAAGCCAACAGGCTACAGGGGAAACTGAGCAAGGGGCAGGTGACTGCACCTGATTCTGGCAGAATCAGAAAGCAAAGGAAAAGCCTACACACCTCTCCTCTTCTGCAGCTGGAACACAACTCTTCTGCCTCCAGCATTCCAGGCTCCACAGCCTTTGGAGCTGGGATTGCACCTGTAGGTGGCTGAGCGGTTGGATGTCACCTCTTGAGCTGAGGGTTACACCATTTGTTTCCCTGGTTCTGAGACTTGTGGCTTACTGAGGGCCTCCAGATTCACATGAACCAGTTCACCAAGTACTGCCTCATATATCCACTTGCCTGTAACTGCCTATCCACCCGTAAGTCTACCTGCATGTGTACACCTGCCTACATCTTGGCAGGACTACTGATTCCATCCTGAGAGAGCCCTGTCCAGTACAGACAGACTTGTCTAAAACAGTCCTCGCTGATCCCACTTCTTGCTCCCTATGCCTTTGCCAGTTCTTTCCCCGAGTGTGGTCGGGTTGAGGGAATTCCTCTAGTTGATTAAGGCAATGACGGTAGAATGCCGCCTCTGTGGCTGTGTTGCCTAAGATGCTAACTGCCATCTTCTTAGTCTTCTGCAGTGAGACAAGCTCCAGTGTTGGAAGGTCTTCTACTGAAAGTCTTCATGTGGCAAGAAACAGCAGCATCTGGACATGAGCTGACCAGTACCCAAATCTGCCAGCAGTCACACACCCTCAGCTATATCCCCCCCCCCCCCGTCCAACTTTCCCATGATGCCACTGCCCGGACTGGCATTTCATTTTCAGCCTTGTGACAGCTAAGCAGAAGAGGGGCACACAGATCCTTGACCTACAGAGAATGAAATGGAAAGTGTGCTACCTTAAGCCATTGAGTTTGCAGCAATTTATCTGACACCAGGCCACCAAGTGCGCCATGTTGTAGTTTGGGGGTTACTTTTATTTTGTTTGCACTCTTGATCCAAGAAATTACAAAACGTGGCTTATTTCTTACTCATTTCTCAAATTTCCCCCTTTTTGACTTATCTACACCCAAGAATCTTGCAAAACTTTGCCTTCCATCCTTACCAGTCTTTCCTCGAGTTACACTTACTTATTATTTTTCTTCTTGGAATCAAGCTGCACAGGTGAGCCAAGATCTCACCAGTCTAAGATTGAAAAGAACTAAATTCAGAATCTAGGCTTGATGTGTTCTACCCACAGAATGCTAGTTCATGTATCTGGTCTCAGGAATAGGAGGGCAGGGTCCACAATACCGTCAAGGCTCTAGTATTGCAAAGCTTTCTTGGCAGTCACCATTCCCACTAACACACTATCCAGCATGTCCTGCTTTCTGGAGTGCTCAAAGGTTCTCGTGGAGGAGTCTAGAGATGTCAAGGGATGTCTATCTTCCTCATTGCCTATGGTGTCTCAGTAGTGTCAGAACCATCTGTTCCCTTGGCACTGTCCGGCGACCTGCCCCTCTTCTGCAGACTGTGGGCTTTTCATCTGCTGGTCTGAGTTCTCGCTTGCCTTGCCTACAGTTCCTTCAGTCTTAGATTCCCACAGTCCATTCCATTCAGGAAAGCATTGCTGATAAGCAGTGGATCCCTTGGACCTGACTAACACAGCTCTCAGAACCTGCCTTTACTTGTCTTCCATCTCAATGCTGAACAATAAGCCTGAGTCCCTGTGGCTGGAAGTCTAGAAAGGATGCTGTGAATACCTACGGCATTTAATATGGTCTAGTTAGATCTAGGAATTGCATTAACTGCACTTGCACAGCCTTAAAACTTTTATCTAACAACTTTTCTGAATAAAATTACATTCTATTTTTAAGATGCAGTGTAAATCCCCCTGGAGAATGCTCTCAAAACCAGGCTAACTTTGATTGATCCTACGTTTGTAACTAGGAACCAAAAACTAGGTTCATACAAAAATTAAATCAAAGCAAGAGATTATAAAATGGTCACAAATGCAAAAGTTTCATCACCATTCAGTTTAATGCAGACTAGAGAAAAATTACATCAGGCAATGAAATCCATTGATACCCTGTTAGCTCTGTCCCTTGAACTCCCTCTTCTTGTCTATGACTAAGCTGTTGCATAGTTCTGTAAGGATAAGGGATCATCTGTAAAAGCAGTAACTTAATTCATCTTTGGTTTGCTGTGTAACAAAGTACCACAAAGTCCCTACCTTAAATGACACTCATTCCCTCTATTGCTATGCAGTGCTAGACGTACAGATCAACACAGTTGAGTCTTATACTCAACTCTCTCAAAACTGAACTCAAGGTTTCTGCTAGGGCTGGGTTCAGAGCTGGACCTAGGGTTCTCTTGTAAACTCATTCAGATTTCTAAAGACCTCCACTACCTTTGTAGGATTGTCTTCTGGCTCTCATCCCCATGTCACTTGGATCCTACAGACTTCCTCTATGTCCAAACCACAGGCTCTCCTGGGCTTCCAGGATGGACTCTGTAACATACTAGCCCTCTTTCTCTGTCATATAATACAACCTAATCAAGGAGAGAGCAACGCAGTCATAGATCTTGCTCACAATCAAGGTCTGGATGACAGGGCAGGTATTGCACATGACACATTAGGATAGTAAAGGCTATAGATTCCAGGGGCTCATCATAGAAATATGTCTACCACATTAATGCAAGTCATTCCAAGCCATTGAAACACAAATTGTACCCAGCAGATTATAGATGCCTCTGACTGTAGCCCTGTAGGTATTAACAAGTTTTGCAATTTGCATCCATTTATATACTCATTTAGGCATGCATATCCGTCTATATGTCCTCTTTTGAACTAGATGAAATGTTTCATCACCTCCTTCATTAACTATGAAATTAAATAAAATATTTGAACTGTGTTCATGTTTATATATTAGCTATGATTACATCCTCTTTTATAATTTATCCTGCAGAGCATATAACTATCAAATATGCACACAGGTCATTGTCTGTCTGTTCATAGCAGGTTAGGCACAAGCAACTCTGTGCACTGGTGCTTATTAGTGTCCATATAGTCAATCACACATACTGTATGACTTTATAGCTTAGCCTTTAATGAAGATACATCTGTCTGATGAGATGACCTGGGCAAGTAGCAAGTGATACAGGTCTTCTGGCTTGCTGGGAGTATGGTGATAGTTTTGGGTACAAGAGAAATGCAAAGGAGTCAAGTGGTTTAGGGACATGGTATCCAATTTAGAAAATAGATTCCCAGTTTTCACAGTATCTAGTCCACATCATCCTTCAGATGAATTCATACAGAAACATCTCTATTATTCTTTGGCAAATCATATTTAACTAAAACTAAAGAGGACAGGCTCAGGGACCCTGTTTATTTTAAGCCTTTCTTGATCCCTCCTGGACTTAAATGAAACGTTCTCTCACATCTATGCAAATACCTTTTTATTTTATTTTTATTTATTTGTTTGCAAACAGAGTTGTTGGTTTGTAGGTTTCTCCTCTTTAATTGACCACTCTGCCTATATATAAACCTTATAGCATACAGGAAAGAAGTTGGTATTTAAATCAAATATACACAAGCTGCCCATACAAATTTGCTATCGAACAACTTTACAATTCAAGACGCACATGGTTTGACAGTTTTTTGTATGCATTTTTGCATGTACTTTCCTTGATTCAAGGAAAAGATTTTACAAGATCTCGGTCACTTTCTCTCTCTACCTTACTTCCTCTCTCCCTCCTTCCAAGAGGAAAATGTAGAAAATGAAACCATTAGCTATTTTGTACCATGCTACTGAAGCATCCTGGAGTTGCCTCACTTCTTATAAGAGAAGGTATATTTTCCATTTCCAGCCAAAGATAGAGATTGAAAGAAGGAAAATACCCATCCAAAATTAAATGACTATTCATCTTTAAATCTGTCTGCTGTCATAATGTGTTGGTTTTATCCTAAACATTAAATACATTTGTTAAGCAAAAATCATAATGATGTATGTACATCATATTGAATTACAAGTTCAGTTAGAGGAAACATTCAAGTGTTCTCTTGAACTCTTTCACACGCTATATTTTCCAAGTTCTGAAAACTCCTCTTGTTTGTTAAAGTAAATTAGAATAATGTAAAAGGTGAAGCATTGGATATTGGTTTATTTAGTGATTTACTTAAAGTACCTGTGTGTACTGACTATTTTCCAAGCATAACTTTACTTGCTACCTGGAACAGAATGACCTGAAGGAATAGTTGAAACAGTGGGTAGGTTCCCTTAACAACCTGCTGACTGCCACATATGCTACTATAAAGTCTTTCTTTCTTACCCTACATCGTGGTTTTAGAGTAAAATATGAGAATACCAACTGGACCTAGGATCAAACTTTCAGGAGCTGTCCTGGCTTTGTACCATAGGTGACATCTCCACTCTCACTGGCATCACAGTGCTTATGCCAGAAAGATTCTGGAAACATTTCTGGAAGTCCCAGTGAGATCTTCTTCACCAAGACCCCAGTTAGTCCAGAAAGGCTGCCTCTTCCTGGCCTCTCAGCCCACTGAAGTCTCTGGAACTAGGAAGTATGTGCCCATAATGGAATTCTGGAGTTCTTGAAAGGTTAACCTAGCACTGCACAGAAAATTGATTTAAGTTGCAGGTATCAAAAGGAAGAAGTATGTTGCAGTCAACAATGCTAAAAGGAGTTGGAGATCAGATGTGGAGATGCAGAGTTTGCCCAGATGGTTCTTAGTCTTGTTTTGGTCCAATCTTTCCTCACTAGGTTTCCTTTCCTCCCTTTAGGAATGGTAATGAGAATCCTGTGTCATTATATGTTGGAAGTATGTGATCTGCTTTCCATCTCAATTTTACAGGGGCTTACAGTTAAGAGGTTTCCATGATTCTCTAAATAGACTTTGAACCTGTTAAACAGGGATGAGACTGTTAAAGACTATGGGTACTTTTTAAGTTGAACATTTTTATTATAATGTGGCTACAAGTCTATGGGAGCCAGGGAGCAGAATATAGTGGTTTAAATAAAAATGCCCCCATAAACCCTTATGGAGTGTCCTTGTTGGAGTAGGTGTGGCCTTGTTAGAGGAAGTGTTTCCCTGGGGAGTGGGCTTTGAAGTTTCAGAAGTTCAAGCAAGGCCCAGAGGCTCTCTATCTCTTTTTGTTGCCTGTGGATCCAGATAAAGAACTCTCAGCTACCTCCATCACCATACCTGCCTGCATGACATCATGCTTCACACCATGACAAAAACTGACTAAACCTCTGAACAGTAAGCCAGCCCCAGTTAAATGTTTCCCTTTATAAGAGTTACCATGGTCACAATGTCTCTTTACAACAATAGAACACTGACAAAGACGTATACATTTAAGAAGTATACTCTGAAGTTACAGCTAACTAGCACTGAGACAAGAACATAAATTTCATCTTGCCAAGCCTGCTTCAGAAATAAGTCTTGATAATCTGGGGTTTCTGAAACAGAGTATGAATAAGCATCCTACATTCAGAACTAAAAACCTACACCATGTACATAACATCACACCTTTTCATTTTATGAAGAAGAAGGAAAGGTTATTTATACCCCCCCCCACTATGCCATTATTCTTGGTTTATGTCTTCACTGATGGACTATATCATGAGACAATCTATATTAGTACAGCATAGGCCTTTGTCAACAGATTCTTGGGCACTATGTATATCACAATACTACCACTGTAACTCAAGGAACATAGTTGGAGTTGAAAGCGGCATGTTTGTTCACACTGTGCATCCTAAGAGAGTCCCAGCCATCCCTGCAGTCTTTGCTGCTAGATAGAAAAAGCTAACTGCACATTAGAGGGGAAATAATCAGCAAAAAATTGGAGAACATTTGTGAAATGAAACCAAATGCAGAACATGATTTATTCCATATATCCATATAATGGATATAAACTCCAGTCCACAACCTGATTACTAGATATGTTAGTTCAATTGGATAGAGGCTATTATTACTCAGAATAACTAAAATGACCACTGGAGGGGCTGGGCACTCCCTTGAAATGGATTCATAGTGATATGGACACTCGGTTTGTATTTTTCTTCATGATAGACAAAGAAAAGAAATTCCTCTGATCAGTGCATTTGAAAAGTTATTAAAATTTTTATTTAATAGGTATCAATTCATCAAAGGTTTAGATGCAATACAACAAATGCACCTGTTTGATTATTTCATAGGGACATGTTTTTAAATACAAAACAGTTGTCTAAGATAATCACCAAGAGATTCTGTGTGAATTCATATAACTTATAGAAAATTAACTGCTAAGAACAGACAAACATATGTAGAGAATCTAAACACAATAAGAGGGTTTGGGAATATTTTTATCTTAACTATAAATACTTTCTTCCAACAAAAAAAATATAAGTGAATGAAACAAAAACACACATTCATAGAGTAAATCCCCTGGAAACACTTCAGACTACCTGGTGTTTATTCTTTAAACAGCAAACAAAATATTTCCTCTGATGGAGGAATTCTGTATTACCTGTACTGCTTTCTCATGTCATGTCCAACGGCGTTGGTCTCCCAAATTTTGGTAGCAAGAACTCTAACTGTATTCAGGAACAGAATAAAATTCAGCTGGAAGACAAAAGAAGGTAAAATCACACAAAAATAAGCTACTCTTTAAGATATTTATAGAAATTTAGTAATTTGAACTTCTTTGTATTGAGACTAAGAATTACCCACTCCATAAATTTAAATGCAGAATCTTAGCTAAGACAGTAAAAGTTACTGTCAAATCTGACTTCATTTAAAATGATATTTTAATAGTATTAGGAAGAAGGAATATCAGTGATCCAATTTTCAAAGATCAGATGAAGCTCATGATAAGTTGGCAGAACAAAATTGAGTTATTGTATACGTGGGACTACCTTTTGTTTAAAAAATGAGGCTTCTGTCTCTGTATTGAGGACAAGGAATAACAGAATTGTTCAGAGAATAATATTCTTTCCTCTGATGTATAAAGTGTACTGGGAGATGCACATTAAAAATATTTTATAGACAAGATGTTATGTAAGAAAAGACCCCTGATGTAGAAAATCATTTTGAATTTGAAAATTAATAAGTGTGAGAACCATTGGAGAGGAATGAGTTGTATTCATACAAGGAATATAACAGAGAGTTGGTGAGATGAGACCTTTGTGTAAGAAGGAGATGCTCCTAAACTAATGGTCCATGGATGCCATTTCTTGAACAGTCTCTGAGCCTCACATGAAAATGAGATTTTTTTTATTGTTATTATTAAAGACCGAAAATTTTCCAAATCAAAGAGAATTGACTTGGGGTACTCAACTGTTAGCTAGAATTTTAAGCCATATGCATAGTTCCATGGTGTGTTTAAGGATAACAGTATCACACACTCCCTTCAGATAGATTTAAAAGAAATAGAAAACTTGAGCGTTGAGGTTTTCCATGGAAATTGCTTTCTAAACAGTCATATATATTATTTCACACTCCAGGATTTCCTATCTACCTGACAACAGTTTCCAGCCATGCAATGTGTCTGGGGTGAAGATCTGAGAAAGGCTGAATCATGGCAACTGTGTGAGAGAGTGAGCATTAGAACCTGAATGGAGAAGTGCCATGGGTGCATAGCCACCTGCAGACTGCCACTTATCATCCCTATTGCTTGTAATAAAACAGCAACCTTCAGCTCTACCATAGTAAAATATCCAGAACCAAGGTCTCTGTCTTCATGTCATGTGTCAAAGAAAAATTCTGAAAACAAAAAATATTTTATTGGAAGTAATACACACCAGTTAATCAAACAGTGTAATAAGAGAAGACAGTTAAGAGTGGCCAAATTGGTTATAAAAGAAAAAAGTTAAGAATTCAGGGGAGGAATAGACAAGAGAAGAGAAAGAGATAGAGAGAGGGATATATATATATATATATATATATATATATATATATATATATAGAGAGAGAGAGAGAGAGAGAGAGAGAGAGAGATCATAAAAGAGGGAGCCATTATAGGTTTGAAGAGAAAACTGAACCTAGAGGAATGTCCAGGGACCTACAAGACTGATCCCAACTAACAATTTGAGCAACAGTGGAAAGGCTACCATAAATGCCCTTCCCAGATAATGAGATCAATGACTAACTTATCCACCATCATAGAGCCCTCATCTAGTAGCTGATGGAAACAGAAGCAGACACCCACAACCAAACACTGAGCTGAATTGGAATCCAGATGCAGAGAGGGAGGACAAGACCATGCTACCGAAACACGCAGAGACAGCTGTCCTGAACAAGGAGGAGCTAATGGGCCCCCAGACTGATAGCTGGGAACCCAGCATGGGACTGACTCAGACCCCCTAAACATGGGTCTCAGCTAGAAGGCCTGGGCAGTCTAAGGGACCTCTAAGAGTGGAACCAGGATGTATCCCTGGTGCACAAAAGGACTTGGGAGCCCATTCTCCATGAAAGGATACTTCCTTAACCTAGAGGCAGGAGGGAGGGCCTAGTCCCTACTCCAAATGACTTGACAGATTTAGATGACCCCTCCTAGAAGGCATCACCCTACATGAGGAGGATGGGTGTTGGAGAGGGGAAGAAGGAGGGATGGAGGGAGGGAGGGTGGGAGGGAAGGAGGGAGGGAAGGGGAACTGGGATCTATATGTAAAATAAAAATTAAAAAATTAAGAATTAAGAAAAACTAAGACTTAGAAAAACTTATTAGTTTCAAAGAAAATATACACATATATTCGCATAGTGACACATGAAAAAAATGGTTGCAGGAAATTCCAGATAATTGCTATAAATAATTTACAAAAATATAGAATATAGGGTAACTAGAAAGTGTTATTGGCAACTTAATATCCAGAATGTTTTACATGAAAAGTTAGCTCTAGAAGATGAGCATCTCATCAGCAGCACTTCACAAGGTGACATGCCATGTGACCACACAGCCAATGAGTAGCAGAGTACTAATGTAGATCACATGTTGGATCTACTGTGTACTCTCAGCCAGTCTGTTCTGCTTATCAAAAACAATTGACAAAACAAACAACTGAATTTATCCAAAATGGGTCAAAGACCTCAATTTTAAATCTGAAATTCTACTTCTAGATAAAAATATTGGAAATGTTCTTCAAAGCAATGGTGTCAGCAAGAACTTTCTTTCTAAACAGAACATTACTAACACAGGTCAGTCTGGAGAACCAACTAGTATGGCTCCAGGAAACTAAAAGGTGGGTGCATAGCTAAGGAAACAATCAGCAAAGCACACAGGCCATGAATAGGAGAAAATCTTTACCAATTACATCTCAGACACAAAGAACTGCAGAAAATAAATGCCAAGGAAATAAAACTACAGGTCAACAAACAGGCTAATAATAAATGTTGGAGAGGGTGTGTAGGAAGAAGAACCTTCATTTACTGCTAGTGGGGGGGGGGTGAAACAAATACAGGCAGTAGAGAAACAGGTTTGGAATTTTCTTTAAAAAACTAAAATTAGAACTACCATATGCCCCAGCCATCCTGTGCATTCACCGAGGGTATTCTATACCCTAGCATGGAGATATTTCATTCCCCATGTTTATTGTTACTGTGCTCATTATACCAAAGAAATGGAACCAAACTAGATGACTGGATGTTGAAAATCAGGTACATATATAAATTAGAATATTATTTGGCTCTGAAGAAAAATGAAATCACAAAATATGCAAAAAAAAAGATAACCTTAGAATGTATGCTAAGTGAGGCAGCCCAATCTCAGAATGGAAAAAAAAATATGTTCATATGTTCTCCCAAATCATATCCCAGCCTACAATATATACATGCACATACGTAAGAAAATGTAAGAATACTATATATAGCATTTTAAAAGGAGAACAAGTAAGGACAATAAAACAAAGCCAAAATGCACACTAATGAGTTCTCATTATATACTTTGTGCAAATCGTTTGAAGGCATTCTCAAGGTGTAATACATTCTCAATGCAGACTAGATCTTTAATAGACAGTATCCTCATGTGATTCCATGAGGGGCTGTTATCTTCCTAGGAGACCTGAATTTTGTTACATTTTTTACTATTTAAGTATTCCTATAGGGAGTAACTCTTTGCAAACACTGCTAAACTCCTCAACTCCATTGAGGGAGGTGGGGGAACAGGAAACACCAAAAATCTTAGCTTCCAAATAATAGGGTGCAAAGATTGTTGAGGAAAAAGAGCCTCAAGAACAGGCAAAAGAGTCAGAGATACATCTATTCCCACCATTAAGATTCCCACTAAGACACCAAGCACAGGATCTGGTACAGACCCATATAGGCCCTGTGTTTGCTGCTTCAGACTCTGTGAACCATCTGTACCCTTCTTAGTTGATTTGGTGGGCCATGTTCTCTTGGTGTTCTCCATCCCTCTGGCCCTACAATCTTTCTTCCCCCACTTCATTTGGAGTTTTGCAGATAGAGCTAAGCAACACCACAGAATGGCAATAAGGAAATAGATCATCAAAACTTAGTCTTTGAGCAACCCACAGCTGGCATTTAAAAAAAGAACCCAAGAACTAAAATAAGAAATCAGATCTGGCCACTCACTGACACATTTGATTTTGTGTGCTTGTTTTTCTTTAGGCTTTAGTTCATTTTCTGAGAACTCTTCAGAAATAAGCCACAGGATCAAATAATGTGCAAGGTGGGAAGCATTTAAACGATGTTTTCCTGATGGTGATTTGAAAATGTTAATGTAGAGATCCTCACATTTAAATAACCCTGTATCAATCGATGCAACTATGGGAGCTTGAAGAGTTTATAGTTTACATTATACACAGTGCTGAGGCTTAGAAAAATGTGTATCGGAGTGAATACTTTCTAAGAGTCACTTTTATTGGTCTATCTTCACAGTTTTCTAGACATTGACAGCATCATTGTGCATTCAACATGGACCAGCTCCTCCGATGACTAATAGTCTACTTTGAGAGAAGTATGTTTAATACAGAATTCAGATTTTCAGGGTTTCTTTTTCATCTCATGAATGGTTTGTTCTACATACCTGTAAAAAGATACCTCAAATAATTCTGAAAAAGGAACAAGATGGTAACTCCCATAAAAGCTTTTAGAAAAAAAATCTTAAAAGATAATTTTTAAAATACCATATCTACTTCTCTTTAAAATATGAGATGATATACACACTGAAGAAGCCATTTAATGAATGGAATGTGTGAGATTGATTCCCAGAAAGCTACAAAAAGCACAGGCTGTGTAGAAGAATTTAAAAGCCATACTCATCATCATAAAGACAGTGGGCTTAATAACCAACTGTTGAATTTGGAGATGACCTTTTCATAACAAAGCATTATTTTCTAATGACTAACTGACTTAAAGATTCCAACATGGGAAAACAAAACATAACCGGACAATGGTCTGCTATCAGTCCCACCCTTCTAAAACCAATCTGATGCTTCAGCATTTGTTCTGAAGTCAGTCTTCATCTAGAAACCTGGATTCTCTTACATACTTCTGACTGCCCAGACTCCTATATTCCCTTAAACATAGTTTGCTCTGTATGTCACTGAGAAATCTTGACCCTGTTGTACCTGATTCTACTCTCAGAAATATAAGCATCCCCTTAAGAAAAGCTACAACATTACAACGGCAGATTCAGAATTACGCTAGGGACCCAATTTGGATCGAAAAATCTGTGCTGCATTTTTTGTGATTGTACACAGGGAGTGTGTCTGTTTGCATAATACCATGGCATACTTGGATAAAAGGCCATAAAGAAAACAAACCTGGTATTGTAAAGGAACTATATCTTTTAAGTATAAATGTACCCATTGAAATTAAAAATTTGTTTTTTACAAGAATTGTTCAACATAGAATTTGGCAGGTTTTTTAGTGCAAGTGAAATAAATAGGGTCAAAATGCAGCTTGTGTATGTGTGTGTTTTTTTTTTTTTTTTTTTTTTTTTGTCACACTGCTGCATGACCTTTATCTACAGGGCTGTAGTTTCCCTCTCTAGACAGAAAAAGATCTGTTGGAAAAGACTTGGCATTTCTGCAATTGCATGTGCTTTTCCTTATTTTGCTTTTCTTCTGTCTCAGTCCCCAAGGACATCTACTATTGATCCAGTGGCCACTGTGTTCCAGGAAACTCTTAAAAGGCGTTAAGAATATAGGTGTTTAGGAGACAATATTTTACTTACTCACATACACCCCGCAGTTTAGTGGGCAAGGTGACAGTCAACAAAGAAGCCTTCGGTTTCTTTGAGATTTGGAGCCATTCAAAGGGTGAAATTGAAAATATGACACCCCAGGGAAGCAAGAGAAATACATCCTAGCCTTCAAAAGGCTCAGAAAGGCATGTGGAACAGACCAGCATCAGCAGAGGTGGACAAGTTCAAGTTCAGGTAAACATGGATACAAAGGAATATGGGCATGAGCAGGAGAGTCCCCTCTACTACTCAGGGATCTTGGATTCTATTAAAGATGGCTGGAGCTCACCAGGTAACAATGTATATCCTCACATTAGAATGTCAGCTCTCTCCACTTAGCAGCTAAGCAGCCTGGTCTGTTATTAGAGTTATTGCCCCTGAACCCAATCCATGGTGAGTTCTGTGTCATATCTGTTACCATTACCTTCCTATATGCTTTCACATCACAGAACTGCTCAGAAAGAGAAAGGCCACGATGGAGCTCCCAACTCACTTTTCCTTTCATAGTGTTAGAGAATATGGGATGCCTGGCATGGAAATCCCCAAAGGTCTGGAATTCCAGAAGGGAATCATATAGGAGAGTTTTCCTAGATGTCACTGAAAGGTGGTTTTACATTTAAACTAACTGGAGACATCTGCTATGGAGTTAGGATATGAACAAATATATATTAAGACTCGGAGACTTCATTGTTCCTGGTGAAGAAGGGGGAAGAGATTTTTCCTTCCTTCCTTTTCCTCATACCATTCACCTACTAAAATTTCCGCATACTTTCTCATCTCTCCAAAATATATATAAATCTTTCTGTTGATCAGACAGGTCTTTTGTCATATTGAAGACATAAGGATGTCTTTCTCAAAACTTTGGAACAAGCATCAGAGGAGATAGTTCCTGTCGCCTGGTTCTCTTGGGGGAAATAAGGAGCCTATCTATCTCCTGCAGGTAGGCATTTTCAAGGTTCAGAGCCACCTTCTGCCACAAAGCATTGAGAAGTTTATTTTCTCTCTGCATAAAGGTAGTTGTGCCAAGTTTAGGATAATTGGTAATGTGCACCATATGGCATTGATGAACTCTCTTATATGACAATCAGCTGTTGCCCATCTTGAAAACACCTATGCAATGGCTTGTTTTGTTTAGCCACACCAAAAAAAAAAAAAAAAAAAAAAAAAAAAAAAAAAAAGAAAAATGAGATTCTCTGCCATTGCAGTCTCTTAGCAAATGACCTACCACAACAAAAAAAAAAAGTGCTGGGTAATCAAAGAAAAGAAAAAAATTAAGACAACAAAATGATCACAGAGCAAAGCTATGGAATAACCCACTTACGTGGAACCCATGAAAAGACAGTGACTCCGTGAAGAGATGCAGCCTGAGCACTTACTTCCCAGAGTAGGGCCCAAAGCTTCTAAATGTTGAAAAATTGCCCAAACACTAAACTACACAAAAAGAAAATAAGAAGCAATCGGGTTCACAATAATAACAGAGAAAATAAGATAGTGGGGAACAACCAAAGAAAAGATTTGTAAACTGAAAGTTATAAACACAGTTGACCCTGCTCCAAATGATATGACAGACTTTGAATGCTCCCCATGGAAGGCCTCACCCTCCCTGGGGAGTAGGAAGGGGATGGGATTGGGGTTGGTGGGGGTACAGGGGAAGAGGGGAGGATTCAGGAACAGGGATTAATATATAAAACAAGATTGTTTCTAATTTAAAATTATATATATATACATATATATGATCACATAATAAAAAAATTAAATAAAAACAGTTGAAGGGAATTAAGGAAGACACAGATAAATGAGAAAATATCCCATGTAGATAGATGGGATGAATTAATTTGTTGAAATGGCCATTATACCAAGAAAGGTCACCATATTCAATGCAATCTTTATCAAAATTCCAAATACATTCTTCCCAGAAGTAGAAAAAAGAAAGCAAACCTAAATGCATTTGAAACTACCTAAAATGCCAAATAGTCGAAACAATATTGAGCAGGGCCAAAACTGAAAGCATACTATTTGATTTCAAATTGTTTCACAAAGTCACACTAATCAAAACAGTGTGGCAGTATCATATAAAAATGCAGGTGGCCCACTGGAACTAAAGGTCTCACAAATAAACCCACCTATCTATGCTCAAATAATTTTCAAGAGGAAAAGTGAGGACACACAACATGGAAAAGACAGTTTCTTCAATAAATGGTGTTAAAGAAACTAGCTATCCATATACAGAAGAATGAAATTGGATCCTTTAGTCTGTGATCATACCACAGACTAAATCACCTCAAAGTATACTAAAATCTTAAATGTAAGACCTTTAATGTAATGCTTCATTACATTGATTAGGGAAATATATGTTTATATATCCCCCAAACTGCAGGCAACAAACTGAATGAAGAGAAACCTGTCAAAGGCAGTCTAGCACCACAGTCTACTCTCTATGACAGGTCAGACCTCCCTAGGGATTCATACAAGTCCACGTGCAGAAAAAAAAAAATGCTGTATATGTCAGTTCTGATGGGATTTACCTGTAAACTCAGAACTCAGAGCACGTAGGCAAAAGGATCAGAAGTTCTAGACCAACCTGGACTACAGAGCAGCATCCTGTCTCAAAACAACCTATAGCCATACAAAAGGAGCAAATATCGCTACACAGACAAGTCATGCACTATGGTGCCAATGCTCTCACTCTCTACACCTCTACACAGACTCAGTGAGAGGAGACACATACAGGCAGCTGCCACACGTGGGTTTTGACTGACTGCTTGGCTGGATTGCCATGGAAAGTAACCAGGAAGTCAGTTTCTCTTTAATCAAATATTTATTGACTTCAGAAATGGGACCTCACATGAGAAGCAAGAAAGTGAAAGTAAAAATAAGAATATTACTTTATATTTTCCCTCAGTATACAGAAAGTGAGTCCTGAAATGCCTCACCAGAAAAGTTATGGAAACAGAGGCATACTTAACTTTTTTAGACTCTAAATACCTATGCTTGGTAAACATTAAAAAAAAAAAAAAAGCTTTCTGCTATCCAAAACAGTTCATACCCAAAAAAGTTTTTGGTTTACTTTTTGAGATTGTACTTTATACAACTGTCAGAGAATTATCCATTTGGGGTATGCACTTTCACAGTCTTCTTTACAATATCTAAGCCATAGATAGCATAGCAGACTTTAAGCATAAGGGATGAAATAGCATTCTATCACCAGAAAGCTCTGCATATCCAAAGTCTCTTTGGGGAACAAAAAGTGTCTCTGAGAGGCCTTCTGTGTCTAAAGTCACTTACAGATAGGAATACATGCTTTAGTATTAACATTACTGTGATTTTGAAACTTAAGTTATCTTTTATCACTCTATGGAACACCAGTCTTGGTCCAGTTGTTCATTCTGGGACACAAGAACCTGGAACCCCTACCAAGTTCCCACCAACCTCCAGTAAAAGCATGACCACGGAGACCTACCTGCCCTCGGTATCCTTACTACCTAACAGCCCCACTGACAATCTCCTCCAGGCCCCAAGGACTCTCTGAGTGAGAGCTCTGATTCCATGGGTCTTTGGTATAAAAATCTTGGGTTCTCCACCACTTGCAGAACACTTGCTCAATTTCTTATGAGACATGAAAACCTCTACATCGTCTGTCCCCAGCATTCCTCATATTTAGTTCCTGATGCTAGCACACACAACATGAAGTCTCCTGAGTAAATTGGGAGGGGAGGGAAGGGAGGTAGGAGAAAGAGGAGGGGAGCAGGGAAGGGGGAGGATAACATGAGGGATCAGGAAGGTCGAGTTGGGGAAAGAACAGAGAAGGAGAGCAAGGAGATACCTTAATAGAGAGAGCCATTATGGACTTAACCAGAAATCTGGCACTAGGGAAATCTCCAAGGATCCATAAGGATGACCCCAACTAAGAATTTGAGCAATAATGGAGAGGCTACCTTAAATGCCCTTTTCCTATAATGAGATTGATGACTACCTTAAATACCATCATAGAGCCTTCATCCAGTAGCTGATGGAAGCAGAAGCAGAGATTCATAGCTAACCACTGAGCTGAATCTAGTTGTACAGAGGGAAGAGATGAGCAAATGGGTCAAAACCATGATGGGGAAACCCACAGAAACAGCTGACCTGAGCAAGTGGGAACTCAAGGACCCCAGTCTGACAGCTGGGCAACCTGCATAAAACCGAACCAGGCCCCCTGAACGTGGGTGTCAGTTGGGGGGCCTGGACAGTCTATGGGACCTCTGGCAGTGGAACCAGTATTTACCCCTGGTGCACAAATGATCTTTGGGAGCCCATTCTCTATGGAGGGATACTCTCTCAGCCTAGATACAGGGGGAAGGATCTAGGTCCTGTCCCAAATGATGTGACAGATTTTGATGATCCCCCATGGGAAGTCTCACCCTCTCTTAAGAGTAGATAGGGAGTGGAATGGGAGGATTAGTTGGGGGATGGGAGGATGGGAAGGAGAGGAAACTGGGATTAGTATGTAAACTAAAATTGTTTTAATTTAAATAAAAATGAATTAAAAATAAAAAGGAAAGCACTCTAAAAATATCTTCATGAATCAATAAACAAATGAACGAAGCCACCCCATTAATTACTAATTTTCTTGCTTGTGGTTTTCTAGTATTAATCGCTACCTTCTTTTGAAATAGATATGAAAGCACCTTTCATTTTCTAATGGCCAGTTTTACTTATAAAGCACTAATCTTCAGAATTGAAGGAAATAGTCACTTCATAGAGAACCAAGGTTCTAACATGCATTGAACTGGGTTTGCTGTATCTTCCAACTCTTGACTCTATTGTATTGATGTGTATGCTTTCAGGATTCCTCTCAGCCATTTCCATCAGCAATCTTACTACCTGAGGTGATAAATTCATTCTGGTTATCCAAGCAGGCCCTTCCTCAAGGAGCTGTCTGTTAAGACTTATCTCTTGACTCTCAGGATAATTCCTCATTTTATTATAAGCTCTACGTTTTGATTTTTCTTTGTAGCGCTGGCTTTTCTTTCCCTCAGGCTTCTACTTGCCTTTTAAATTTTCTTCCTTATAACTCAACTTTCTCCAAGTTATTGGTAGAAATAAGGGATATATTGATTTCCAATGTAATTTCTGGCATCTGATGAGAACTTGCTGATACGTTCACAGACTAAATAAATGGTGAAGAACTGAGGAATTTCTTTTATAATTGAATTGTAATAATAAACCCCAAAGGCAATTTTTGCTGAACAGATAGTTGCTCTTGAATTTTATCTATGATTTATAAGACTGACTGAAAGAACTTTATCATATTGGAAGTAGCCAATGATTCTTGGGCTGGAAGATGTCTTGTTCAGTGACACCCTTGCCCTACAAGCATGAGGACCTGAGTTCAATCCTGAACCTGTCCGTTTGATTTCCCTCTCTAAACATCAACATCCACAAGCCTCGCGTGAAGGTCCTGTTTGACCTGCACTATTGTTCTTTTGCCAGTTTTCCTACAAGCAACATAAACGCCTATTGATTGTCTAGATACAACATGGTCATGGGCTGGGAAAGTGGATGACACTTGTAAGGAAAGGAGAGAGGAGGCAAGAAGGAGGCAGTGGTGGGGGGGAGGAAGGGGCAAACAGAGGAGAAATGTGATCAAAGAAAAGCAAAAGCAGTAATTGGGCTTTTAAATTACTTTCTAAGGTGTTAACGTCTATCATTTGTGTTTTTCAGATGTGCACCATCTTACACAAAAGGACTTTGGGAGCACATTCCCCATGGAGGGTTACTCCCTTAACGTAGAGGCAGGAGGGAGGGCCTAGTCCCTACTCCAAATGACTTGACAGATTTTGTTGTCCCCTCCTGGAAGACACCATCCTCCCTGTGGAGTGGAGGGGAATGGGATGGGAGGGTGGTCAAGGGACATGGGAAGGAGGGAGAGAGGAAGGGAGAGAGAGAGGGGGAGGGAGGGAGGGGGAGGAAACTGGGATCAATATGTAAAATAAGAAAATAAATAAATTTTTAAAAAGAAGTGCACCATCTTGTATTACATGCAATAACCAAGTGAATATAAACTAGAGTAATCTCTTCATCAAGCCACAGAGAAGCAGATACCATGGAATCATCCATGAAAGTGAAGAGTAAGCATTTTTCTGAGTCTTGTTGGCCCAGCTGTGTAACTTTGTTTTCCTCAGCAACCCAGATGAAATACACAGTAAAAATATTCAGGCACATGGGTCTTGAGCAGTATACACCAGCTCTAGCCTTTTCCTTTGTTACCTGGTAGACAGGGTCTTGTAGAGCATCTCTTTTTGGGGACCTGACCCATGTCCACAGAGCAAGAGGACAAACAGGAAAGTCAGGGGATGCTCTAGAGAGGACCTCACTATCACTGTTTCCCCAAAATTCTTTGCTCGGCCATTATCCTACCTTTCCCTTGTTGCTACCTCCATTCACTAATGGGTACTAAGAACATTAACTCCAGTTAATGCAGTTGGTAAAAGGGGGGCTGCTATGGGGCCTTAAAATCCCTGCACATGTAAATATTTGCAGAACTGCCCCCTCAGAACTGTCCCCAGATTCCACCTGGTTACCTTGATTTGAAGAATGGCAAGCACTGTCTGTACCAGTTCCAGTGTTGGCCACAAACAGGGCCTGACCCCCAGCACTGAGCTCTCCCAGCTGTTGAGAAACATGTGAAAGTTCCTAAAATCCTACTGTACAATAAAGCAGCAAGCAGACTTGCCCAGAGTTTTAGTGGTGATTTTATTGTTATTATTATTATTATTAATTGATGTTACATAAACTTTTAAACTTACCCCAATAGCAGCTAAGATTGGAGCCTGGTAAATCCACCGGTCTCCAGCGCTAAGTTCCCAACACCTGAGATGCAGAAGAAGGAAGGAATGGAGGGAGGAAGAAAGAAAGGAAGGAAGGAAGGAAAACGGAAAGAAAAAAAAGAAAAAAAGTTTAATGAATAAATTTGGCAAAATGAACAAATGAGAATCAACTCTAGTCCAAGCTGCTTCTTTTGGAGAAAAAAAAAAAAAAGTACGTTTTTAAAATTCTTATCCTGAAGTATCCAGGATATTGAAAACATGTTGTAAGTCCTGATTTTCTTACCATGAGGAAGCCCATACATGAGTGCTATAATATTGGGGAGTTACTTCTATAGTGTTCAGGTCTACAGAGTTGTTTCTATAGCCACAAAAACAAACAAACAGGAAAAACCTAGTTTCTTCTTGTGGCATAACAGTACTTTGCTTATATTGACATCACAATAAGACATAATTATTTAAGTTTTGGCAAAAAAAATTTATCACTTTCAGAGATAGATTTATTTCATATTATCTATAGAACTACAACAGAAAATTGAACACAAATAGTTCTTATATAAATAAAAACTCAGCTTCGTTGATAAACTATAAATTGTTAGCATCCTGTTGAGTAGATTTTGCATTTATTTGTAAATCTTCAGTATTAAATTTCATGAATATAAGAGGTTCATTCATGTCTCATTTGAACCAATTTAACATCTTCCTAGTTACTCATTGAATAGGGAATTAATTTTGGCAGGTGTTCATTTAATATCTGTGTATGATCCATGATTTTATCCTTAAGTTTTATAGTTTATTTTAATAGCATTAGTAAAAATACCCCACAATTTAGCTATTTGCTATAATTAGTTCCTAATTCCTAACGAAATTTAAGTAACACATGGTCAGAGATCAGTGTTGGGAGACCGCGGGGTGTTGTGAGGTATCTTAAGTGCCCAGACCATATAGAATGCAGAGGGCCATTAAATATTTGTATTATTGAAATGACATAAATTGAATCCAAAATAAGTTTAACTCCACTTCACCTAATCTGGTTTGTAAAAGACATACACTAAATTAAATATTACAGATTTTTTAATTACTTCTACTTACAAGCTTAATGTAACACTTGAAGCAATTATTTTAAACTTACAGACAGGTAAATAAATGTCTTCCATTTCTTCTACTCAGACAAAAGTCAGTATTGATTATACCCATAGAAAATGATACAAAGAATTTGAGGCAATAAAACGCTAATTTTTCAAATTCTAGATAATAATCTTATCAAGAGATTGTACTTTATCAATATCTTACTATGTGTTTTTAGCGTACATTTTTCATATACAAGTAATATAGTCTCACTTCAAAAGCCATAAAATAGAAAAGGACACTTTGATCTTCCCTGCATTTCTCATTATGTTATTAAATATGAGACAGTGCCTATGCAGTTCTAAATTAGACAAACTGCGTACCCTTGCTTTCCCTTATTGCTGTATTTTGGATCATAAATTACCCTCCAGAATCCCGTGCATTTAAGGCTTTATCTCCTACTGGAAGGTGGTAGGATCTCTACCAGGTGGCACCTAGTGGAAGGAAGTTGAACTGTTAGAGAATGCCTTGAGGGAGAAATTGGGAGCCTCCAGCCCCTTCCTTTTGATTTCCAGACACCATGAAGTAAACAGCCCCTTTTCATTGTGATGAACTATATACTCCCAACAACAATTGAGGGTCAAGACCTCCGAGCATTAAATATAAGCTTTCTCCTTTTAAGGTGACTGTCTTGAGTATTGTGTCACAATAACAGAAAGCTGTGATGGCTAATACAGATTATCAGCATGATATGATCTAGAGTCACCCACAAGACAAATCTCTGGTCCTGTCTGTGCATTTCTCAATGGGTGGTTGATTTCTGAAACCCCACCCTAAATATGGGTGGCACCATTCAGTGAGAGTCCTGAACTGAATAAAAAGAAGACAGCAAGCAGAGTGTACGCCTTAATCCTTCTCTGCACCCTGACCACATAACAGTGACCAGCCACCTCATGGCCTACCTCCATGACTTCTCACCATGATACCCTCAAACCGGGAACCAAAATAAGTCTTGCTTAAGTTGCTTTTGTCTGCTATTTTTGTCACCGGAGCAATAAATGGAACCAAAACACTAACACAATTATCTCACACACAAAAAAATATAATTTGTATGCTGCTGTACAATTTTCCTTTTGAATACACATATAAAATTGCATCTATATTTCCATATTGGTACAAAAAATACATCAGTTGCACATGCATTTTTGCAAGCCTGTAACAGAGATCAACAAAACCCCTACATCAAACTAATTCTGATCCCTCCCAGCTGAAGTCTGCACAGCCAATGAACTTGGAATCTTAACAGGATGGAAATCTATGACACAGAACTGTTTCACTGGCGCATGGAACACTGAATTGAACATTTCACACATTGTGTGCAGGCATTTCTTTCACATTATTCAATAGACAAAGAAGATAAAAGAGTGTTACTAAGTTGCACACATCATGAATCACACTACCCTCAAAAACCTTCGTCTATAAAGTCTTGATGTACCAGCTACAAGGCTTTTGTATTTCATATATTTTCAATTCAGGTTTTTAGCATTTAATAATATCCTCACAATCTTTTTTGCTTAGCCTCCCTGACATTTTAGCATCATGTCTCCTAACAAGTGGGATTCCGTCATGCAAATTCCAACTCTATAAAGTCATTATATTTGAAAGTAGGTCAAGAATCAGCTGTCTCTAAATGCATCAAAAACTTGACTTTGATGGGTTAGGGTGCTAAAATTTCAAATTTCCTTTTTGACATAATAAAAGAGGCAAGTGAGATTTCAGACATCTTCAAGAAAATGCTGTAACTCCTTATTTTAAATAAATTTTTCAGTGGCCCACATCATACATAGCTGAGGAACTAGACTCAGTTCAAATTATTTTAAGTAGATTTCACCACTCTACGAAATAAAGTTGAATGTTGTAGTTTCAGGCTCAGGTGTTTAACTAGAAAGTAGGACTTTATACATCAATATTGGGAACATGTACCATCCTAACAGTGAGTAAGCCAGGCCCCCTACTTTCCCCTCCCTCTGCACAATATTCAGTAAAAATAGAGGAGGCAAGAGGGACTGGACCCTGAAGAGTATGCAAATCCTAAAATGTTTGAGTACAAATCTTTGTTGCCTTCTCTACTGCACAACCTACCTTTGCTTCTGAATGATGAAGCTAAAGTAGAACAAAGGAGTTACAGGCCCCTCACTCACTGGTATCCCTTATCTCCTCTAAATGAACCAAGAATAAAGTAGGTTTGTTTCAATTGCTGTGATAAAATGCCCTGACAAGAAGCAATTAGGGAGAAGGAGGATTATTTGGCTAACATTTCTAAGTTACTGACCATTAATGAGGGCAAGCCAAGGCAGGAACTCAATCAACTAGTCACACCACACCCATAGTCAGATAGAAACAAAAGCATCCATGCTGCCTGCTTGTTTGCTAGATACTTGTTTGCTAGATACTTGTTTGCAAGATACTTGTTTGCTACCTTTCTTCTAGCTTACGGTAATTCAGGCCCTCTGTCTAAGGAATTGTGCTGCCCACAGGCATCAGGATCTTCCCATATCAATTAAGATAATCCTCTGCAGACATGCTGACCAGCTGAATTCTAGACAATTCCTCAACAAGAACTCTCTTCTCCCATGGTTTTAAGTTGCAGCAAGCTAGTTGGTATTTAAAACCACCACAGGTGTCTTATAAAGCATTGCCAGTTTTGTAAGTAAATAGAACCAAGAAACAAAAAGTATTTATTTTACAATTTTATCAATTAGCTTAGCTTCCCCTGATCTAATAAAACTTGATAAAATGTTAAGACTGGGCCAGGCAGTGGGGAGTGCACTCCTTTAATTCCACCACTTGGGAGCCAGAGGCAGGTGGGTCTCCAAGTTTGAGACCAGCCTGATCTACAGAATGAGTCCCAGGGCAGCCAGGGCTGCACAGAGAAACTCTGTCTTGAAAAGCCAAAAAGGAAAAATAAAATAAGACTGGAAGTGACTTCTTTTGTATTTCCAATAGCTTAGGGCTGAGGGTCTAATTTAGTGATAGACTGCATGCCTAGAAAGTACAAGGATCTGGGCTCACACCTTGACATCACACACAAGCAGGCAAAAACCAAAAACCAAAAACCAAAAAACAAAAAACAAAAACCTCCCTCAAAGACATGTTTTGATCATCATTTTTTTTTTTTTTCGTTGATTACATAGATCACGGAGTTCAACATCTGAATCTCTATGTGAGCCTCTCTGTTCTCTGACCTATTTGCTAAACAGCTTCTGGACAGTGCAATGGAGTCTACTATGGCACCATTACACACAAGCCACTTCGTGTGACTTCAGAAAAGGACCACAATATCAGGAACAGCAGCCATGAGAAAACCTGAATCCACAGAAACCCCCACCTCCATTTTGATTTCCACTAACCTGGTGTCTGCCACAGTGGCCCGCACCACTGCCCAAGCTACAACAAACGCTGCTGGAAATCCTGTAACAAGAAAAGGGTTTGGAATCCATGTTTACTTTCAGATTGGATTGTTTTTTTCTCACCTATAATTAGCAGTTGAGAGAGAAAAATAGACATATTAAAAAAAATAGTGTTGCAATTAAGAAAAATGCACCTAATGCCAGCTCATCCATTTGAAAAGTGAGTGACAATGTAAAGGGAAAATTGTACCTGGAAATCTGAGAATGATGGTGTTTGGTCAAACCACATTTGGAGGGAACTGGAATCCCCGAGGCCATAACCATGCAGAGGGTGGTCCACTCTGACTTTTGCCACACAAACACATGCTTCCCAGGAGTGGGGCAATAAGGGTGAAAGCTGGAAGAAGCTGGAAGAAGCTGTGATGCTTTAAGAGCATCACACTGTTTGTATTCTAAGTGGAAGGCAAGGAGAAGCTACCAGCAGGTTTCAAAGTCAGGAAGGCTTTGGCTTTGTCCTTACTTTTGGCTCCTAACCTTGACCCCAAACAAGCTCCTGTCCATACTCTTGGGACTGAACTGACACTCAGAAAACAGGTATTATAAAGAGAGTGTGTTATGCCTGGCTCACTCCGATTCCTTTGTCAACATTGCTCTCTCTTGCATAACATTCACTCTACCTCAGCAGACAGTCAAATAGGTTTTGGCTCCTCTTCAAATTGTACCTTTCTTTTCCTTTCAATGTACTATCTAAAATTATTACTTTAAAAATCAATGTAAACAGTGTACCACTACAACATGGGGACTAGATTTCTGAGTCCTTGCCTAGCTGAAGAGAGCTTAAAGCCATAGTCGGCTCAAATGAGTGATAAAAAGAAAGCAACCAAGTTCACGTTCTATAATAAAGCCAGTAAATCATGTCATTGAGAGAAAATAAACAATTGGATTCTCTACTTCCAAAAAGCATCCTGCAAAGCAGATGTCATGTTTTTAAGCATTTGAAGAATGGGATTTGTAAAAAAAAAAAAAAAAAAAAAAAATAGAATCAGTCTCTCAGTTTATGAGATAGGAGAACAGCAATCTATTAATCAACCAGATCTAAAATTGTTCTTTTTAAAGAGTTTTGTTTTAGGAGCCGGGAGTTTGTCTTACAAGGCTTTTACTATTCTTCTCATTAAATATGCCCTAGATGGCATTTCTCAACTGTGGGTCATAGGGTGACATGTCAGATAACCTGCATATCAGATATCTACATTACAACTCATAACAGTAGCAAAATTGCAGTTATGAAGTTGTAACAAAATAATTTCATGGTTGGGGGTCACCACAACATGAGGAACTGCATTAAGGGGTCACAGCATTAGGACAGTTGAGAACCATTGCCCTAGAATCTCTTTTAAAGGCTGGAGTTGCAAAGAGAGAGTCAGAAGATAGACTAGCTACAGAATTTATTGTTATGTGGGATTGTGCTAATGGAATCAACCTGAAGATGCGTAAAAGATGTTCCTTATCCATGTCTGTGCGAGTCCTATGCACTTTATTGTGTGTTCTTAAACCCCTCTCATGAAGTAGAGATCCAAAAGGACTGTGCTTATTTACTGTTGCATCATGCCAATGACAAAAATCATTGTGAGAAAATTAAGTTTGTAAAAGAAAGTTAGAAACCTAATTCGCATGGAAGTGTATGAGAAACAAGTCACTTTTATCCGTTTCTCTTTCCTCCATTGAAAGATTTGAAACCAGGTCTCCAAGTTTTCACTGAGACCAACTCCCAACTTTATTAGAGCAAAAACAGACTGTGCTGAGTGGCAAGAGCCCGAATAAAGAGATGGTGAGGAGGCCTGAACCCGTTCATTATCAAGCCATGAGAAATCAGAGGAGGAAAAAAAAAGAAAACAAATTCATAATGTGCACAATCACTGTAGAATTTCATAAGAGGAAAGAAGCAAGCTGAGTTCACAGACAAAACTTTACTAATAAACATCGTTTCAAAATTATAACAGCATTATAGCCAGCTGACATTTTGTCTTCCTAAAGGCCTTTAGTGACTTATCCAAAAGTTCCCTTTCCTTAGTTCACATTTTCAGATGCTGTGACTCTTTTAAGGCAAAATGGGCAGAGGAAAAGGTTCCTGCATCATTGGGAGGAGAAGAAAGTCTTCCAATTTAGTTCTGAGACATTAGTTCATTCCCCTATGCTGAGTGCTCATAATTCAAATATTAAAGTAACAACTAGGTCTGTCTGCAACTGTTCACTCTCCAGATGCTTCTCTTCTAACCACTTCAGGCTTTCCTTTCCCTGAAATTTCAACAAGTACACTGTATCCTTTTCTCTGTTTCCTGTTGAGATCTTGCATGATCCAGTAATTGCCTGGTACTGGTAAGTAGTTTGTGGAATGTGAATATCCTGTTTTTAAATTTATTCCACTGAAAGTAATAAAAATGGTCGCCTTCCAAGAATGGTAAGGCTCCATAACTAGTTGTAACTTTATGTGTTAAATACAGTCAACATAGTACTATAGATGCTTTTGTGACAGACATTCTCATTATTTGATCTGGAAACACAAATCAGAGATCTGCTGTTGTAGCTTATAAATTCAACTTTCAAAACCGTTAGGAAGAAATCATGGACAGAGCAGACATGTCACATGGCATGGACCTGGAAGGTTTGAACAAATACAGCTAATAATGTGCTCTTTCCAGTTTCCTCCACAGAGTTCTAGTGAGAATTGGCCTAGGAACACTAACCGCAATTTGAGTTTGAGAAGGTTGTTAAATGCATTTCATTAACAGGACAATGAAACAAAAGAAAAGTAATAAGGTAAGATGGGCAGGATCATTGTAGGGGAAATAACTGCAAGAATGCTGGTGATGAACAAAACGCAATACACTCAATCCCATAACTAGTCAGAGGAAAGGCGATGTGAGTGCTTACCCCAGCCTATCAAGATGAAGCCCCACAGGTATTTGGTGTCCGAAAAGAAAGACACAAAGATTAAGTTATGCAGGTAGAGCCCTTCCACCAGGATCCAATAATAGTTTGTAGACAAGAAATAAATAAACATCACAACAGCGATCTTGCACCCGACCTGTTACAAATGAACCAGAATTGCATTGAATTAGGACATTTCATTACTCTGAATACCGCCCTGAGACCACTAAAATATAATTCTTTTATTTATCTTCTGGTGATCAAAAATGTCTTATATTTTTGGTTGTAAGCCTAGCCTTTAAAAAATGGCTGAGCCATCTTCATGAGAATGCTAAGAACATTGAAGAGACCAGAATCAAGTTGTCTTAACACAGGACTCTAAAAACTACAGACTTGATTCTGTTTGTAAGGTAAGGTATTTTTTCTTTTAATAGTTACCAAATTTCATAATTCTTTCTTTTTATAAAATATATGACACGATCATCAGGAAAAAATAGAATAAAAAATGAGGAAAATGTTAGTATTAGTCATGTTTCTAAGATGAATTTGTTTCATTCCGGGATTTTCATGTTAGTAGTACAGCAAAATAAATTGCATTAACTTTAATGACTAAAAGGAGTAAACATTTCCCATGATAGGAATGACATAAGGGCTCATGGGTCTGCTGAACTGAGCTGGACTCAGTTCATCTTCCCCTCGCAGAGTCTGCTTGGTCCTGCTCATTGTCACTTTACTCCACAAGACAAGGGAAAGCAAACCACAGGTGGGAACAGGATCACACTACAGGACAACAAAGTCAAAGGGAAACAGAGATACAGATGGCCATTCACTGGGACTGTGAAGAAAAGTCAGTCTGCTATGATTATGTGCCAGGTGCCAACCTAAGTTGATCATCTCCCATGACCAAATTTACTGAACTACTGTGTGACTCTGAACTCTAAGACTGGGGCATTTAGAGAAAAGTATCATGCCTTGGAATGTTGTGCTGAGACAAAAAAGGGTACAATAGGAGGTTGACTATGGTAGCCTTTTACATCCTAAGCATCTGCTTTTGCTGATGAGATTTTATTTTTGAAAGTACCCATGACAGCCACTGCGATACATACATCAAATTCCATTGCAATCATGCACTTCCCAGATACTCTTGAAAAATGAATTCAAATGAGTGATTAGAAATGAGAGGACAGATAGATGATAGATAGTTAATAAATGTTTAGTGAAATATAAAATGGATCTTATTTATACAAATTCTGTAGTGAGAGGAAATAAAAAACACGTACATACTGAGATTTGTCCACAGACGGTCCTCCAATGAAATTCTGAAGGTCACCCTGCATCACCAGAGACTGCAGAGCCTCTATTCCTAGGTGAGCCTGGGCCACTCTGTCCTTGACAAAGATGCTCACAGCTCTCAGCATGAAGGACACAAACAAATGCAGGTGGATATAGTTCCTAGTGCAGTGCAATCGTCTATGCAGAGAAAACTTTCATTATTTAGATTGGATAAAATTATAACAGAGGAAGGAAATACGTCTGACAAGCACAAACACATCCCCTCTTACGGAAAACATGGTAAACTCCAAAGTGAACAGTCATTATCATGTTTCTTACAGAAACTACTTTAGTCTAAAATTAAAATATAACTTTATGAGTATTGATTTCAAATATATTCTGACCTACAATCATTGGAGTCCAGTTTTTGCTTTGTTAACTACAGTGTGACCTCTCTCTCTTTTTTTCTCTCTCTCTTCCTCTCTCTCTCCTCTTGGATTCCATTAGTAAAAGTCTGTTACATATTCACTAAATGAACTGGGAGGTCAGAAAAGAAATTCTGAGTTCTCAGATAACAAGATAACAAACGTGGGTTTGATTACTCCAACCCTGTTTGTTCTTTGTTGACATCCTACATTTATGTATCACTTGATGTCTCAGTCAGAGACCTTCCTTCTCCCTTTTCTACCCTCCAAAACCACTGCACACTGGCTGGCACTGTGCAAATCACCGTGTACTCCCTCAGGGCACCTTTAGCCCCATCTCCCAGTCCTTTTATCGACTCCTGGACTCGCAACTGTGTGTATGGTACTACAACCATCCAATGCATGCTGTTCTCTGCTGTAGTTCAGTTTTGTTGGTTACAATTTTGAATCAATTCAAATGTTATAGAATTGTGTTGATCACAAATGTAATACTGTTTTATGTGCTGATATTAAAGAATTTAGAACATACTTTTGTTCAATAGTACCAAAATAATTTGGGGAAAATGAGTTATTCCACCATGAATGAAAATTTTTGTCAAATTATGCACAGTTCCAACCACTTTGCAAACAGTCATACTGAGCTAGAGATTTATTAGCCTGAAGGCTTCACATACCTGATGCTTTCGGTTTTTAGAAAACATGAGAATGAATTGTCAAAAACAATTAACAATATGTTTCGTTAAGAATCTTGTATTAGCTAAAAAAGAGAGATTGGAATGGGGAAGTAACTCAGTTGGTAGAGTACTTGCCCTAGGATCATATAAAGCAGGTAGGGTACTTAGACTGCTATCCCAGCACTGTGCAAGCAGAGGCAGGGAGATCAGGATCAGATAGATCATCGTTAGTGCCCAAAGGAAGTAGCACTAGAGGTGTTGTCTTGTCAGAGGAAGTGTGTCACTGGGGGGCAGGCTTTGAGGTCTCTTTGCTCAAGCTTCTCTCAGTGACAGTCAGGTGACTTCCTGTTGCCTGCAAGATGTAACACTCTCAGCTCCAGCACCACGTCTGCTGCATGCTGCCATGCTCCCTGCCATGATGATAACAGACTGAAGCTCTGAAACCATAAGTGAGCCACCCCAATTAAATGTTTTCTTTATAAGAACTGCCATGGTCACGGTGTCTCTTCACAGCCATAAAAACCCTAATTAAAACTACAAACCACACAGTGAATCTGAGGCCAGCCTGGGCTACATGAGACCCTTATCTCAAAAAATAAATTTTATTAGGAAAAGATTAGAGAACACAGATTGTATGCATTGGATGTCTTCTACAGATAGGCATTAGAACATTCTTCTAGAAAAAGAAAAACTAATTGGGAACCTCTCACCTGAAGTAGCCAATGATGAGAATGGCCACAGCCAAGGAGCCAAAAGAGATGGAGTAGCCAACAGTGTACAGGACATAGAGGCTTTCAAAGAAATCTTGCTGTAGGGGAAAAGACAGTCAACATATGTAAAAGAATTATATCACTTTAGAATATTGTGTCTGGGTCTCTCTAGCTGTTACAGGCTGTAATTTACATGCAATGAAATCGGCAAGTCTAAGACACATTTCTTGACAGAATTTGTGCCCCTTGCTAGTAAAAATCCACCCACTGTGCACCCACACACAACCACTATTCTACAAGTTAGCTTTCTCTATTCACTCACTTCATATTCTTTCAGACTGTTCTTAGACTTAAAAATTAAAAAATGTATGCTCTTTTGAGAATAGTCTTTGATAATCTTCAGTACTATTACATGTATTTATACTTCATTTCCTGTTAATTTTTTTTTATTTAAAGCAATAGACTCACAGAATATGAAAAAATATAATAAGCGGTCTTTTATGTACCCTCCATCCATTGTCTTTTAATGGTTTTATCTAACATAATTATACTAAGATATACAAACCAAGAATTCAACACTGTTGCAATGTACTGATAGCTATTTCTGTGTAATTGCATCACACATGAAAATGTTTATGACTACCATTGAATTCAAGACACAGAAGTCATCCACCAGTGCAAAGATCTACTATACTGCTCATATGTGGCCATGTTTACCTGCTTCTTCCCCAGAATCCAACACCTGGCAACTTTGAATCTGTTTTCCATCACATGATTTTCTTTTCATGGTGGTATGTAAACCAACTGAGACATTAAAAGATTTACTGAAGGGTCCTTGAGATTCAAGTTGTTACATTCATTTCTAATTAGTTTTTTCTCTTAATGCTGTATGGTATCCATGGTTTGTGCATGTCATTATTATATTTGAGTGAGTTCTTTATCAATAGTATATAGTTGGATCATATTTTAACAGATTCAATGAGTTGATTTGTGCATTTAGAGTAATTTTATACAGAATTTTTTATTGTTATTTTTTTCTCTTTAAAAAACTTTCTAATTTGTGAGTTGTTTGAACACTTTTAGAATTCTACTTTATTATTTTGTATATTACTTTTACCTACTGAATGTTGAAGCTGTACTCCTGTATGGAATAATTTCAAATTTTCAATTATTTCATTTTCTAATTAGGACATCAATATTATAACTTTCTTTCTATGTTCACACTTGTCATTTCACATAATTTATGGTACTTTTAATTTTTACTTATTTAGTTTGTACTTTTCCCTGAGTCATTCAATTTTCAACTGTTTATTAATTGTTTATGTACTTATTATTTTATTTTAATTAATCATTTTATAGTCAGAGACCATATTTAGAATCTCAGTCAAGGCACTTATGGAGAGTTATTTTTAGACTAGTGTAATTTCTATCTATGATGAAACTTTAGTATGTACTCTAAAAAATGTAGCTTTTGAATTATTGAATATTCTATAAATGTCAATTTGATCCAATGTTTTAAAGATAGCCTGTAGAAAATGTATTATCTGTTGTTTGAGAATGATAATTTTAAAATCCAGCTTGCTGGTATGTAGGTATTTCTCATATTAGCTCTGACAGCTTTTGTTTCGTGGCAACTTTTAAGATGTTCTGTAGCTTGACAATCAAATAATGCTACAAGGAACTTGGGTAAACAAATGTCTCTCCAATGTTCTTTTTGTCTTTTTGGTAATAATTGTTCTAATAAATATAGGGTATATATTGTTGTAGCTTTAATTTACATTTTCTAGTGATTGATCATTTACATTTTTCTGATTAGTACTATGTTGGCCATGCTTTCTTATCTCTGTTGGCTGTTTGCTTGTTGTTTTTTTTTTTTTTTTTTTTTTTTGAGAAATGTCTATTTCCATCCTTAGCCTGTGAAATAATTGCTCTAATTCTTAAATTGCTCTAATTCTTAAATTGAGTTGGCCTTATTCCTTGTGTCCTTTGATATATCCTTTGGGGGAAGGGGTCCTTATTACATAGGCTAGACTGGTTTTGAACTCACAATCCTCCTAGCCTTACCTGCCACACTGTGGAATTAGAGGTCTGCTATACTATGTCTGCATGGATACAGTCTCTCATGGTTCTTGTGTATGTTCTCCTTCTCTGTAGGTTGTCTCTTTGTTCTGGTGATTATTTCACTGATTATCTCTTTTGTCTGTATTGTTATTGTCTACCATTTTGGAGGTCACATCCAAGAACCAGATGAATCTGATGAAGGTTTTCCTCTCTGTATTCTCTTCTAGTTTTACAATTTCAGAAGTTACACAGATGTCATTAGCCCTTTTGACTTTATTTTTACACATTAGATAACAGTCCTTGTATTCTTCAGCATGGTGATACAAAGCAATCCCAACATCATTTATTGAAAAGGCTGGCTTTTCATTATAGGTTTGAAGAGTAAACTGACTATAAAGTAATGTCCAGAGACCTACAAGGATGACCCCAACTAACAATCTGAGCAACAGTAGAGAGGCTACCTTAAATGCCCTTCCCTGATAATGGGATTGATAACTAACCTATGTGCCATCATAGAGCCCTCATCTAGTAGCAGAAGCAGACACCCACAGCTAAACACTGAGCCAAACTCCTGGAATCCAGTTGCAGAGAGAGATAAGAAAAGGGGTCAAGACCAGGCTACAGAAACCCATAGAGATAGCTAACCTGAACAAGGGGGAGATCATGAACCCCCAGACTGATATCTGGGAAACCAGCATTGGACACACTCAGACCCATGAACGTGGGTCTCAGTTAGGCCTGGGCAGTCTAAGGGACCTCTGACAATGGAACCAGGATATATCCCTGGTGCACAAAAGGACTTTGGGAGCACATTCCCCATGGAGTGATACTCCCTTTACCTAGAGTCGGGAGGGAGGGCCTAGTCCCTACTCCAAATGACTTGACAGATTTAGAAGACCCCTTCTGGAAGTCATCACATTCCCTGTGGAGTGGGGGGGATGGGAGGAGGGTCAGAGGGCATGGGAGAGAGGGAGAAGGAACTAAGATTGATATGTAAAATAAAAAAATAATAAGTATGTATTTTTAAAAGGAAAGAAAAGGCTGGCTTTTCCCCATTGTGTGTTCTTTTGGTACCTTTCTCAAAACTTAGTCAGCCATGAATATGTAGATTCACTTCTAACTGGCTATTCTATCCCATAGGTCTGTCTTTATGCCAGTATCATGCAGCCCTGGTTATTAAGTTTTGCAATGCATTTTGAAGTTGAATATTTGAGATTTGTCATCACTCAAAATAATTTGTGTGTATTTGTGTTCTTTTTGTGAGTCTATACTAAATTTTAGAATAGTTCCATCTATTTCTGTAAAAAATATAAGTCACTAAAATTCTTACAGGGACTAGATTGAAGCTATAAATCAATTTTGTTATTATGGGCATTTTAATATTAACTCGCCTAATCCATGAATATTGGCTACCTTTATTCTAATTTGTAGCTTCAATTTCTTCCATCAGTATTTCATAGTTTCAGTGTACAGATCTTAAAGTCCCTTGAGTAATTTATTTCTAATTGTTTCATGTCACTTGGCAAATGGAAATGACATTATTTTCTTGGTGGTTTGGGGGGGTTTATTAATGTAGGTAAACCTTACTCATTTTGTGCCTGAAACATCACTGAATTCGTTCATTAGCTCTAGTAGTCTTTCAATGTGCTGGAGTTTTCTATACGATTATATCTTCAGCAAGTACAAGCAATCTTACTTCTTTCCCAATGCATATGCCTTTGATTATTTCTTTCTCTTTTGCTCTGCTAGAATACCTAGAGTTAAAATAAATGGAAGACCACCCTTGAATCCTTGCTGCATCTCCGGAGATTTTTCTCCACCTGCCAATTGCAACACTCTTCATATGAAAACCCTTCTCAGCTGCTTTGTCAGGCTGCAGCCTTGTGCTCAAGTCTTGTGTGGCTGGACAGTGTTTCTTCTGTGATCTGCCTGACCCACAGTCATCATATACTCAATGAGAGGTTCATTTGTGTCAAGAGATTTCTCTCATTTTCCTGTCCCCAAGACTTCAGATAACTTATGATTTTTTTTTAATTTAAATCAGAAACAATCTTATTTTACATACCAGTCCCAGTTTCCTCTCCCTCCTGTTCTCCCAATTCCCCTACCCCCATCCACTCCTCAGAGAGGATGAGGACTCCCATGGGGAATCATCAAAGTATGCCACATCATTTGGGACAAGACCAAGGCTCCCCCCCCACCATGTATCTAGGCTAAGAGAGTATAACTCCATAGGGAATGAACTCCAAGAAGCCAGTTCATGAACTAGGGATAAATACTGGTTCCACTGCCAGAGGCCCCATAAACTGCCCAGGGCCCCCCAGCTGACACCCTCGTTCAGGGGACCTGGATTAGTCTCATGCAGGTTCTCCTGCTCCAAACTTGTTTATCTGTATCTTATTTCACACCATACCTTCCACTGTCCCACCCTTAGCATACTTCAATGCTACACATGGTAAAGGCCCCAAGGAATGTCACTGTCACTAGGGTTTAATCCTATTTGATTAAGTCCTTACGCTAGCTCTTGTCTGTTAAAAGTTTGTTGGAAAGACTTTGTTTTGTTTTGTTTTCCAAGACAGGGTTTGTCTGTGTAGCCCTGACTGTCCTGCAACTAGCTCTGTAGACCAGACTGATCTTGAACTCAGAGATATCTGCCTGTCTCTGCCTCCCGAGTGATGGGAGTAAAGGTGAGCACCACCACTGCCAGCCTGGTTTGAAAGCTTTTATCCTTCTTACTTTATTTTATCCCCTTCTCTGGAATGCTTGCTCCCTTCTGCTACAGATTCACAGGGGTCCCGGGGCCACTTCTCTGTCTTAAAGAAAAAGCTTACCCATTGCTAAAACTGATGAACTTCTACAAACTATTGATTTGGAATACAATTTGAATTATTCATAATATACACTGTAACAACTGATTGTTCGATAAAGGTTTTTGGGGTTTTTTGTTTGTTTGTTTGTTTGTTTTGTTTTGTTTCTTTTTTCCATTCAACTTCCCTACTCCAAATCTTTATAATCAATCTTGGAAGTAAACTTAAGACCTATAGGAGTATGGCCTTTTGAGATTTTTGTTCTCTCTACTTTTTAAAATTTAATTAAAATATAGTTATATCACTTACCCTCTTGCTTTCCTGACCCATATCCCTCCCACTTCCCCCTCAAATTCATGGCCTACTCTCCTTTAACCATTGTTATTACATATGCACATACATGAATAGACATATAAATACAACCTGCTGAGTCCCTTCAGGGTTGTTGCCTTCATGTACATGGTTCTAGGGCTGACCATTTGGGATTGAATTACTAATCAGAGGGAGCTCCATGAGGGAGGCTAATTTTCCCTCTCTAGGCAGTCATTAATTGCTGGAGCTCTTCTTCTAAGAGTGGGTCCCCAGAGGTTCCCCCTATCTACATTAACATGTCAACTGGTATTAGAATTGTTCAGGTTAGCAGCCATGCTATCACCAAGTAATACAGCTACAACATGACTCCTACATCTAAAGTTTAAGAAACATGGAGGAAGAGGAGGCAGAAAGATTTTAAGAGCCAGGAGACCAGGAAATATACTGTGAGACTGTACCTTCTAGTTATAACAGAAAAACTACACTCAAGAAAGCCCTTTGAGATGTTTAATATAAATTGCTAATTGTATTCTAAGTTGCATACATCTATTAGACAAGAGAAAGCTTACATGATGCTTTGTATAAAATGCTACTGTTTAACATATCAGGCTCTAATGGGGTTAGCTTAAGCACCTGCATATAGATGTCAGAGGTCAGTTCTGGGGGTCTTCTTGTATCATCCATGTTTTCAAGCAATTAACTTTAATTATTCTTTTGTTAATTAAATTTGTTCTTTGCCAGTTTCATACATGTAAATTCTTTCAGACAATCTCTCCCTGAACCTGGAGCTCACCATTTTGGCTACAATGGTTTGACCAGTAAGCACCAAGAATCTGCTTGTCTTTAACAGAGAGCACTTGGGTTATAAAAACATCCTGCTGTCCCCAGCTTTACTGAGGGTGCTAGAGATCCAAAGTATATCTTCATAAACTAAGCAGTTTATCTACTGAGCCTTCTCCCTAGCCCAATTCTCTACATTTTTTAATATTAAAGAAATAAAACTGCTTAATAATCACAAGATTCTTTACCTCTTAGTAAGGTTTCAAATAATTTTCATATGAAATAGTAGATAGATAGATTACTATCATATAATGGTATATATAATAATAGATATAGTTTTATATATAATAGTATATGATGGTGTGTGTGTGAGAGAGAGAGAGAGGCAGAGAGAGCTAGAGTTTGGATGCCCAGAAGCCCACATAAAAGCCAGTAGACAAAGAGGCAGCCCATAATTCCAGCCTCAGAAGTCAAGGGATTCCCAGAGCAAATTGACTGCTGTGACTCATCAAATGGTGAGCTCTAGGTTTGACTGAGAGACCTAGCCTCAATGAACAAAGAGGATGAGTGACTGGGAATGTACCTCAACACCGACCAACCTCAGGACTCCATATACATTCTCACAAAAGTGGACACATGCATGCACATACATATTAAAATGGGGGAAAAGAAATAGTATTTATCCTGGGTTTATTAGCCATCCTTCACTATTATTCTTCTTAGATTGCACTATAATCACAAGATTAGAGTTCTGTATAAATAAAGCCTTGGTGATGAATAGCCATGTAAAAACTGTGAAAGACCAGTATTTGTCATTCTTTTCCACACAAGAAAGGATCACCACCGAGCACACCACTTGTCGGTGAATGTTAACTTTTTATTTTTCATACTCACATTTTATTGGCATTTTAAAAGCACCTTTAGTTATCGGTGATTTTTTTTTTCTTTTCTGTCAAAGACTGAAATGATTTTGTAGCATCTCATGGTAATTACCTCAGTGCTAGAATGAGTTGCCTTGTAAAGTATATAGCAATGTCACATTGTCTGTTTAAGAACTTGGAAGTAAAAAGCTAAAGGCTGAAAATTACTGAAGAACTCACTGAGGTGGTGAAACTTGGTCATTAAAAAAAAAAAGAAGGAAAAGAAAGGAAGTTTTATTTGCACAGAATGGACAAAGAAACCTTCATCTCAAATACTTCCTGGATCAGGATTTTTATGGCTATGAAGAGACACAATGACCATGGCACCTCTTAAAAAGGAAAACATTTCATTGGGACTGGCTTATAGTTTAGAGGTTTAGCCCATTATCATCATGTCAGGAAGCAAGGCAGAATGCAGGCAGATATGGATCAGAAGCAGAGAGTCTTTACATCTTGATCCAAAGACAACAGGAATTTAACTGTCTCACTCGGTATTGTTTGAGCATATATGAGACCTCAAAACCAGCCTTCACAGTAACACATTTCCTCCAACAAAGCCACACCTCCTAATAGTGCCACTCCCATTGGGGACAACTGTCTTTCAAACTACCACACTCCCCACTACAGTTCTCCCTTCAAACAGAGCTACTATGTGATGGCCTGTAAATGGTCCTCATAAAAGTTCTTGTATATCAACTCACTACACTCATTCCCAGCTTCATGGTCATATGTCACCACACACTTCTGCTCAACATGTCTATGTGATTGGAAATTTATGACTTCTGAACCACTGCATATAAATTTTTTAACATTTACGTATGGTTGCAGCACCAAACCACTCTAATAGGAAACTGGGATCCCAGAGTTTAGCACTCAACCCTGCCATCAACACACTGTCACCTGGACCCACAGTGTTTCTCTGGCTCATAGTTGACTCATATCTATGAAATGAAGGTACTGTACTGGAAGACCTATATGCTTTAACTTGCTCAGTATAATGCTACAACTCTGATTCATCGCTTAAAATGAAATCATCAAATGCAATCTTCTGAAATGGAACACACTAAATGTGTCATTCACTAAAATGAAAATATCCTTCAGAAACATAGTGGGATAATATTTGACACTCATAAGTAATTAAGAGTGAATCATGTTGCAGTTGCTCACTACCTATTTGTATACATATACTATAACATAATATAGAAAAATATAACAATGTAATATAATAAATTGTATGTGTGTGTGTCTATGTGTGTATATTCCAGATACCTCTAAAATAAAGAAAACAGGAGAAAGGTTCAGCTGCATCTGAAAGGATTCTACCAATATTTTTTATCTTTCATGATCATTGTGTCGTTGAATAAAAAGGATATTGTATGTAATGGTTGACAAGCAAAACTTGTGTAAAAACATTGTTCTGCTTTTCCTTGGGAATTCACAAACATGGAAATGTCATTACCTTTCCTAAGCTGATATCTGGCTGCAGAAAACAGTCTGAATAATTAGCCCATGTTTTATTTGAGCTATGAATAAAATCCCACGTTCCATTGGGGGTACAGTGCCGGAAAGCAACTCCTGGAAAGACATGAAAGATGCTGAGATTACACAGTTCCCCGAAAGTCTGTTATTAAACATCAAAGAAAAGAGTAAATGTCTGGCTGCAATCAATCATCTTGGAAAAGTTCAATACCTTTATGATTGAAGTCATAAATATAAGGAGGGCATGGCACAGCTGACATTTTCCCCACTGTCCCTCTAGGCCAACAGATGAGTCCATCCCATTCTGGGAGGCAACTTCCTTCTGATGAGAGACAGAAAATAAAAGGAAGAACAAATGCTTTCAACACAGAAAACTCCCGCTCAGTCCCTGGAGTAAAATGTAAAACAAACCTGTAAATTTGGAAACTAAACCAGAAGAAATGAGATGCAAATACCTCCAAATGTCTCATAGTGGCCACATTAGCAGAAGTCTTTGATCAGCTAAATTAAAGTATCCAAATCATTCTAGCATATTCACTGTAAAAGCAATGACAATTAATGTTTAAGAGACATTAGGAATATGTGAAATATTTCTTCCAACTGTCCTGGTAGTCACTACGAATTTTACCTTAGATTTTTTAAAAAACTATTGTTGAAGAGCATGGTATGAAGAAGTAATTCAAAATTTAAGTTCTTTTTACCAGTAAGTAGGATTCCTGTGCTCACCTCAGACACAGCTGTCATGGTTCTACACTTCTCTATTTTTTACTTTTCAATCATTTATTTATTTCTCTTTTATGTGTATTGTTTTTTTTTCTTGCATGTATGTCTCTGTGAGGGTATCAAATCTCCTAGAACTGGAGTTACAGACAGTTGTGAGCTGCCATGTGAGTGCTTGGAATTGAACCCTGGTCCTTTGGAAAAGCAGTCAGAGCTCTTAACCACTGAGCCCCCTCTACACTTCTCAGAACAAATGCAGTCTCGTCATTGTTACAGCCTCTAAGTTCATCACACCTCTAGCTAGAGTAACTGGGTGAGTTTCCAGCAGATCGAGCTTACTGAATATCCCCTCCATTTTTTCTTCCTCCTCCTCTTCCTCTCTACACCCTTAAGCCCCTCTCCAGGACAATTTTCTACAGCTCTCCCTAACTGTGTTTGTGCTTCTCTTGTGTTTTTGGTTATGAGCCTAGCCTTTAATGGCTGAGCCATCTCTTCAGCCCATTGTGCTTCTCGTGATTAGCTTTGGGAAGTAATGGAACATGTTAGGATAGAGAGGGAGCCTAGCTAAGGAAGAGCAGGCTGTGTTCAAGTCCTTCTCAGACACAGAAAGTTCCTACAACACGATGTGTTTTCCTGCATTGTATACCCCAGGGTAGGAAACTTTCTAGGGTAATTCAACCATCTGGGAAATGATAGATCTGCAGTAGAAAGTCCATACATCCCAGAACATTCCCAAGAACATTCCACAAGCCACAAGCTCATGATGAACCCTTGGTTTCTCTTGTCCTTGCTACCTGTTCAGCAAGTAAAGCTACTTCCTGTTACCTGTTGTGTGTCTGGGTTCTCTCTTACCCAATTCCAACACCAGTGACACATTCACTTTACTCTTATATTAGCTCCCAAATCCTCCCAAAATCTCCTGCCCCCACCTCACTCTGAGCCACATTTTACTTCCTGGCCAGCTCTGAAGCCCCTAAGGACATAGCATTGACTTGTCCAGGTACAGCTCAGCTGGCTCTTCCTGGGTTTCAACCTTGTTCCTCCTGGTCACCTCAGTACTGGTCCCCTAACCTCCTCCAGACTTCTTCTCAAATGTCAACTTCTGAGGAAACATTCCCGATCTAAATTTGCATCCCAGTTCACCCCTCCCTCTTCTCCAACTGTCATTCTCCACAGGTCTCATCCCCTCCCAATAGTTTGTGGAGTTTTGTTTTTTGTTTGTTTGTTTGTTTTGTATTGTATTGTTTTCTTAAGTCACATATCCCCAGGTGGAGCTGTTTTGTCTCATACATTAGACCTGCTCTAGGCACAGCCCTGGATATTTAGTGAGATTAGCAAATGCTCACTGTCAATGATGTGCTCCTCAGGGCTCCTTTCCTTTGGTTATATACTGAACTGCCAACTAGAAAGCTCATCAGCCACATCACACCCCCACTTCCCCAACACTTGCCAGGAGTGCCATATTCATTCTCTATGACAAATTTCAGTTTTAAACAAGGTCAGAGCTCTGGCTCAGTAAGGCCTTTGCTTATGAACACACAAGGCCAAAACCAAGGCCTGACAGGGCTATGTTCCCTTCTGAAGACTCTGAAGGTATGCATATATTTCCCTGCTCATGTCAGTCACTGGCAGAGTTCAGTTTCTCCAGTGCGAAACTGCTTTCTCTCTGGCTATTAGCAATGCACTTGCCCAACTTCTGAAAACAGTTCACGTAGTTGGCTCCTAGTTGCCTTCCTTCATCTTCACAGTCGGCAGCCCAGGCTGGATCCTTCTTGTTTCTGAGTCCCTCTCTGCTCTCCTTTGTTTACAACTCAACTCATCTTGCCACCTTCCTCTTCTGTTTCTTCAAGGCCTGGATGATGATAGTGTGTAAACCCAGATAATCCAGAATAACTTCCACATTTTAATGTGCATAGGCCTAAGTCCATCTACAAAGTCTCTTTTGGCTATGTTGCATGGCAAATATGGGCATAACACTGTGCTAGCAGTAGATATCTTTAGGGACTTGTTATTCTGTTATCACAAGAAATAGCTAACACTCACCGTGTCAACGGGTTTTGTTTGAAAATCAGCCTAATAGAACCTCATACAAACACTTATAATAATTCAGCACCAACTTGGAATTAACTTCTCAGTGTGCCCTTGTCACATAGAAATAAACATTTGATCTGTTCTGTGTCTTGCTGAATGAAATAAGAAAAGAAAAATGTCTTCAATCACCCACTCTGTTCTCAGGGAAGATAGCATTTTCCTGGAAACAGCCTCACTTCCCTCACACAGTCACAGCCGACTTCACACACTGCAGGCAACCCAGGGATTCATCCCACTGCCTCTTGCTTCAGATGTACCACTGCATCTGCCTCTCCTCCTACAGCACCCGCCTTTGCTGTTGCTATTGCTGTTGCTGTTGCTGGATGTGGTGGTCCTTTGCTTTTCTTATTGTGCACCATGGTCAACCACTCAACCTAACCCACCGATTTCCTTTACAGTGTGCCAGAGTTCCATATGACTTCCTGCCCATTTACTTTGTGCTTAATAAGTCATCTGTCTTTTCAAATCTGTACTATTGCTACAGTTTGGGTCTTAAATGCCCCACAAAGCACCATGGGTTAAAAGCTGAGTCATAGCTTGTACTATTGGGAGGTGGAAGGAACTTTAATGTGTGAGGCCCAGTGGTGCATCTTCTGATGGCTGGGAATGGTTCCTGGAAGGACCAGGGCTCCTTCCTACCCCTTTATTTGATTGTGTGTGTGTGTCTGTGTCTGTCTGTCTGTCTGTCTATCTGAGTGTATGCATTTGGATAACATGTATGCAGTGCCTGAGGAGGTAAGAAGATACATCAGACCCTTGGAACTTGACACGTGGTTGCTGAGACTTGAACTTAAGTCCTCTGCAAGAGTAGTCAATGCTCTTAACCTCTAAACCATCTCACCAGTCCCAACTTTTTTCAGAAATAAAAAAGAATACTATTATAGCATAGAACTGATAATCGTTGGTATTTTATAATACTTATTTCAGTTAACTTATTTTTTTGCTATAGTTTTGCAATGGTTGCATGCATTCTAACAGTCCCTTTTGAAGTATTTTTATATCTGCCTTTCAACTTTAAGATCATTTGAAATGGAATTTTCTTAAGTTAGCTAGTAAATTAAAAATGTCAGTCTAGTCTTTAACGACTTTAAAGGGCAGAATGCTTTATTCAATTTACATATAATTAAACATTTTCACTAAAAGGTCTGCTGAAGTTTGATCACATTAAATTCTATATTATTTCTGTATGAAGAAAACCTTAAAGCAAGAGTCACATATGCACAAATGTCAGTACATCCAAATAATTTATTCTTCTATTTGATGTTCCTACAATCTGTTACTGATTTATGCTGGGACTTGAACCGTGGTCTTCTGGAAGAGCAGTCAATGCTTTTAACCACTGAGCAACCTCTCCAGCCCCCACACTAAACTACTGAATACACAAAGGTTATAAGAATAACTAAGCAAGAATTCATGTGTGAACTGTTTACATGAAATATTCCTAATTGGAGTGATGGCACACATCTTTAATCCCAGTACTTGGCAGGGAGGTGGGGGGAGGTGGATCTCTGTAAATTTGAGGCCTGCCTGTTCTACACAGTAAGTTTCTAGCTAGGCTTCCTCTCTGAAAGCAAAACAAAAATAGATATTCTTAAAATTTAAGTGTATGGAAAGTTTAACAAAATACTGGGAAAATATAAGTGCTTGTATAAAATATATTAATTATTATACATTTTCAAGATGAAAACTTTCTGGAGATTAGGTACATAATAATGTACTAGATACTTGAGTAATATACTCAGGTGTTGATAAAATGGCAAGTTTAAAATTGTGTACATTATATTACATTTAAAACATTTTTAAAGGGTTGGAAAAGTTACATTTAACCAACAAAGTGAGAAATAAGTTAATGTTAATTAAATTTTTAGTATGATCATTTAAGTATATATAATTTTAATATAAGTATATATAATTTTAATATTCCAATCAAAAGTATCTCTAGAGTTATAGAATCTTTTATATTGACAAAATATTTAATCACTGGAAAATAAATTTCTATACTTTGAATAACAGTTTTGATAGGAGATGTCATTCTGTAAATATGTTTCTCATACTGGTTAATGAATAAAGCACTGTTGGCCAAAAGGAAAGCAAGATAGGCAGGAGTAGGAGACAAGGAGGAAAGAGGAAGTAGTAAGGAGGAATCAGCATGTAGAGACTGGAGAGAACAGAGGTCCAGGCCCACTCTCCGGTAAGATAAGACCACGTGGAAGGACTTAGATTAATAGAAATGGGTTAATAATTAAGACAGAGCTAGCCAATAATAAACTAGTACCTGGCCAACAGAATTCTATCTATACAGAGTCTCTGTGTGTTATTTGGGGCAGGCATGGCTGTGGGACTGGCGGCTGGACCTTACTCCTTACACAGTTTCAAAGCATATAAAGTGAAAATGTCCAATAAACTTTTTAATGAAAAATTCACCAGCAAACTATTATAAAAACATGTATCTTGAGAAATAATAGGTCAAGTAATAATCTGAATACAGAATATATGAACAGTATAACTGAGGGGCTTAACCCAGCAGAGTCTATAAAATACTGTAGTGGAAATCAGAGCACATGCATTCCTTTGAAAACCACATAGACCATTCACCAAGAATGGCCACAGTAGAAGCCATTAAGTCTCAGCACACTTTGATAAGTCACCAGCATGTAAACTACATTCGCTGATCATAACAAATAGAAAAATCAGTACAATTTTTGAACATTTCAAACCAGTATATGCAGATACTCACCTGCAAACTATAGGAAGTATAACTTTAAGGGCATTGCTTCATGAAATTAGTTGGGATTTAGGGGGCTCAGTAAATCTATCTCTACTTCTGACCTGAATTTGGAAATAATTAAGAGATGACTCAAAAACTCAGGAAAAAATTTTAAAATTTTCTATAGAACATGACTTAGGGACTGTTCTGAACCCAAGACTGTAAGTAATATCTACAGGGGCAGAGTCTACTACCCTCTGAGCTTACTGCATAATCAAAGGCAAGCCAACACGCAGGCTCCCCACAAGCAGGCAAATCGAAAGAGAGGCCACACACACACATGCCCAGTTGACAGTCCCATGCTCATGATTCAGACAAGTCACTTCTTTCATAGGAAAGGGAAAGTGTGTGGTAAAAGGAGGAGGAACTTCATTCTCTTTGCACACCTTCCACATGGAAACACAGAATGATTGACAAGAATCTCTTTAGCACTAAGGGAGACTATTTGAAATTTTTGTGAAGATAAGAGCGAAGAACCCAAAGAAAAGACATGTTTCTTGGAAACATTACCTCCTTCTTGGAGTTGAGTTGTAATGTTGAGCTCACATTGCACTTTAGCTTTCATAACAAGAACAATCTGTTCTTCTATAGTGATGGTGCCATCAGAATCCAGCTGTGGAAGCAAATGAGATGCCATCATTCCCCATCATCTTCAAAACTGGATAGAGCTCTCACTATTTCAATCCCAATCAAGCTAACTGAAATATCCCCTTGTCAGAATACAATATTGGGGTTTGGATATCCACTGTCCTCCATAGGCTCATGAACTGAGTATTTGGTCCTAGATGATGGTACTACTTGAGGGCTCTTTAAAAACCTAGAAGAATGGGTAGAGCTGAAAGAATTAAGTTACCCAGAGGTGGGTCCCTAGGAGTATATTATAAGGGCACTTCCCATCTCCTCCCAGCCGCCTAGTTGGCAATTAACTTCTCTACTCCACCACATGGTTGTGCTGCCATGCTGTTTTCCCAGGTTTCACAGGTGTCAAGCAATCATAAAGACTGAATCATTTGAGATTGTGAGCCAAAATAAGTCTGTCCTTCTTTAAGGTTTCTCTGTCCAGTATTTAATCAAAGTAATAAAAGGAAACTGGTACATGTATCAACATCATGTTTTAGGGTGATTTTAATATCGTACCAGAAAATGTAACACTCTAAATGGTGATTAGGTAATTACTTTAGAAATAATGTAATGTAACTAGAAGAGATAATAAATACTGAGGATGCCTAGCATTTTATGAAGGTGCAATACATTACTAATTCTTGCACAATATGACAGCTATGTTACATAGAAATAGAAGACTAACTTTAGCTCTACAAGAAAAAATGATCACCAAAACTGGAACATAACACACAATATCTGACTTTGGGTTTATTTATCTTTGAAAGAAAATAGGTTGCTCTAAATGATCTCTATTCATCTCCTTGCATTAAAACTGGGAACTTTATAATAGTAAGATATGTACCCACATATCTTTTATCCATTTGATCAGTATTTATTATTTTCATGTGAAAATAATAGGCTTTGTGAAGCAAGAAAGAACATAATAATAAGGACACTGAGCACATTTGTGCAAGCGTTGTTCCTGACCTTGGAGTAACAGGAAAATGATAGTGTACTTAAAACAGGAGCAATCTTCCTCCACAGTGTCTATTACTCCAAAAGCAACAATTGCATTCACAACAATATGTCACATTTAGAAAAACAGACATTAGTCATTTGTTCTGGGAAAGTGATCACTCGTAACTTGAAATAAAATGTTGAATTCCAATGTCAGAGACAAGATATGAGAAGCCCTGATTTGATAGTATGTGTTATAATGAAAGTTTATAAACCTGTCACTGTATATAGGAATTCTTGATGTCATAATATCAAATTCCTCATGATTACAATAATTTCAATGCCTTGTGTGTTCCATTTTCAAGTATATATGATGCAATAAACTAGAAATATTCAAGAGGAAGCACTCTGGAATTTCAGGACCAATAGAGTAAGCATACATTCCCTTATTATCCCAGAAACCACAACTAAAAACCCTGAAATAGAGATAGATAGACATAGAGACATAGAGACCAGTAAATAGACAATGGATAGATAGACAGACAGACAGATAGATAGATAGATAGATAGATAGATAGATAGATAGATAGAAGATATATAGATAAATAGATGATTACTTAGATAGATGTAAGGAAGAAAGGAAAAGAAAGGGAGGGAGAGAAAGGAAAGGAGGGAGGGAGAAAGGGAGGGAAGGAAGGAAGAAGGATGAAAGGAAAGAAGGAAGGAAGGAAGGAAGGAAGGGAGGAAGGAAGGAAGGAAGGAAGGAAGGAAGACAAAATTAAGAATCTTCTGAAAGGCACAGAGAAGAAAGCAGGACCTCAGATCCTGGAGAATGACACTGTAGAAAATGACTTGCATTTTCTTTCTGACTCATGCACCATAAATGTGTAGTTAAAGTCATTGGAAACTCTGAAACACTAACAAAGATAAATTGGCCTTAAGAAAAGCCTCTGAACCCAAGGAAGGAAAGGGCTATCTGACAATGCAGAAAACTTACAGACATGAGTAGTCTGACCCCAGTCAATTAACAGCCAACTGTGGGGAGTCTGAATGTGCAGCCTAGTAAGGCTGGCACAGACAACCTTATGATCTTCCATAGTAGTTTGAGAGAAAGGAAAAAAACAGAACACTAGCCCTAACAGGCTGCCTTTTTCACCTTCAATAACTGCATGTCAATAAAGACTGTGTTGGCAACCTAGAAGCAGGAAGCATTAAATGGAGAGATGGGAGGGTAGAGTACAGAAAGAAATGTGAGGTGGGATGACAATGACTAAAGAGGTTTCAAAGTCATACAAAAACCTACTCCTGCTGAAGCTTCCCTATATACGATTTATACGGTTTAAATGGAAATACACTATAAAGGGGCAACAATATCCCTCTTAGGCAACACAGACAAAAAGCCCAGTGTCAGGAATGGGTTACCTCTTTTGAAGTTGTTGTTCAGTAAGGTTCCATAGATTCCCAAATATTAGAGGCTATTGTCAATGCTCTTGGTTACCCTCCAAACTTGACAGTAAGACCCTGTTGCTGAAGACAGTATGTGGTTCAACATGGAGAAATCATAAGACCTATACAAGTCCAAGCCAGGTGAGGTTCCAACATGATGAGCTGAGGTGGATTCAAAGTCCCACTCCTCTCTGAGGAGCTCCTAGCAATTGATAAATGATGGGCACGGGAAAGTCAGTTTTCTTTAGTGGTGTGATCCCTGATAGTTTGATGTGATGATCTGAAAGAAAAATGGTTCCCAAAGGGAACTATTAGGAGGTAAACCCTTGTTAGAGTTAGAGTAGGATGTGTCTCATTGGAGGAAGTGTGTGACTGTGGAGATGGGCTTTGAGGTATCATATATGCTCAAGTCAGGCCCAGTGAGACAGTCTACTCTCTCATGCCTGCAAGAAGGACTCTCAACTACTTCTGCAGCACCATGTCTGCCTGCACAGCACCATGTCCCACCATAATGATAATGGACTGAACCTCTGAAACTGTAAGCAAGCCACTCCAATTAAATGTTTTCCTTTATAAGAGTTGACATGGTCATTGTGTCTCTTCACAGCAATAGAAACACTAAAACAATTGGCCATGTTCCACAAACATCCAAGATTATATAAGCTGCATAGATGGTCTTGATGAGAATTTAAAAACACATTTGGATGCTAGGAAACAGGGTAGATCTAGGAGGAATTGGAGGAAGGGAGAATATAATCAAAACACATTTTATAAGACTCACAAAGAATTAATTTAAAAATTAGAAAACAATATTAACTACAGAAGATGATGTAGGGTTCTCATCTATCTCCATGCTGTTTTCCTTTTGGTATGCTAATAAAAGTGACAAATTAATATTGATGCATTAGTACTAGTTAATGTTCATATTTGTGCATACATACTCTTTACTCAGCTTTCCTTACATTTTAACTTAATGTCTTCTTATGTTCCAACATCTCACCAAAATGTCACAGTAAAATTCATGGTAATTTCTTAGGATTTTCCATACTTCCTCGTTTTTAATTATTCTCATAGTTTGAGGAGTATTGATCAGGCATTTTACATGAAGTCCATAGCTAAGACTGATCCAGTGTTTTGCTTGAGACTGGAAGTGGAAGACCACTTAAATGAAGTACCATTCATAAAGCACCATATCAGCAGCACCTAGAATCAATATGCTTCACTGTGGATGTCAATCTTGGTCTTTCTTTCTATCTTTATTCAAACATCAAAAGCATAAAACTCATTCCTAGCCCTCAACCGGTACTGAAGTAGGTAATAGGTCATATTTGGATGTCAGACCATAGTTTCTCATATGTTTAAATGGATTAAATTTTTGAAAGAAGTTTGAGAATTTAAGTTATATCAACTCAAAATTACCTAATATAGTGAGAATGATTTTAAAAAAAATGCACTGCCTTTATTGGCTGATGGAAGATGCAAAATTTATAAGAAAACAAGTAATACAATGGCTATTGCCTATGGTATAGTTAGTTAAGAAAAATACTACAGGACACATAATTATATAAGATATACTATAAAGGGCCTGAGAGATGGCTCAGTGGTTAAGAGCACTGGCTGCTCTTCCTGAGTTCAATTCCCAGCCCCCACATGGTAGCTCACAACCATCTATAATGCAATCTGGTGCCCTCTTCTGGCCTGCAGGCAGACATGCAGGCAGAACACTGTATACATAATAAATCTTTAAAAGAAAAAAAAGATATACTATAAAATTATCCTTAACTGTAGATGTCATCACCTACATCAAAAATGTAATCTGTAGAATAAATTCTCCTTTTGTTTTATTTGTGAAATCATTCCCATAACTAATTAGATTAAATAGATAAGTAAAAGGTTTTCAGTACTAGAACACTTCAGAAATGTGAACATGATACATGATCAAACTCATCAATATTTTATATTCCCCATGTGAACCATTTTCAAAAGCAGTATACAATAATGCTGATATTTAAGTGTGGCTCTTATACTACTGAGTTCTATGTTGACTTAATTTACTTCCCCTTTTCCAAGTGCTGGTTTCTTAGACACACTCACTCCTAAAAACCAAATTTTTCCTTCTAATTTAGTGATATTTGACTGAGTCCAAATGATGCTGGCTGATCGTTTAGTTCTTAGAGTTTCTATAATTGTTACTTCTCTGCAACTTCATCTGTAATAGTTATGATGGTGTCATAATTGAGCATGCCCAACTCAGCTCAAGACCCAAAACAACGACCCTCATTTCATTTGGAACACAATCTAACAATTTCAAATTATCAGCTTCCATGTTGTATATACATCCCATACACACACAATCCCGGTGTGTGTGTCATAGGCAGTAATTAGTTTTAACAAACAAGACCAAAATGCTTCATGTTTTGTAGTTGTATCAAATAGGCTCTGAAGAAAGGAAGACATCCATGACTGGAAACCATGGAAGAACAGTGAAAAGAAAAGAGAAGGCGTATATAAAGCTGGAAAATGGTTGGGGGAAATGAAAAATGTATTCTGTAATATCAAATGAAACGTGATACATAAAATCTCATATACATATAATTGGAGGTATGTATCAGCTTAATAAAACATAGATAAATAGTAAACAGGGACATAAACAATTTTTGTATTAGACTCAGATTTAGACCAAAAAGAAAAATCTTTTTTAGCACCAACACTGTATTGATAACCTAAATAAATCTGAGTCCCTCATATGTCAGAACTCAAAACCTTTTACTGTTGATATGGGAAAAAATGAAACCCAGTGGCCAGCCACAGGCTTGTTGCAACCCAGTTACTTGTGGGAAGTGTGGACTCCCCAGACAACTTTCCAATGTGTGCTCTGTTACTTGGGGTGATTTTTTTCCTTCTTATTTTACATATAGATGATTCTTGATATGTCATATGACTATGGAGTCCATTCCATTTGGAAATGACAAGCAGACAATAGTTACTACTGTCAAAATGATGTTAGCCTAATTTGAGACATGATAAATTGTTAGGAAGATCATTTCCTTCAGGCAGTTAACAACCAGAATTTGAGATTACAAAAAATCAGAGTATGTACCAAATGATAGATGGGTACATAATAGAATCAAAGGCCAATGGCCAAGCCATTTGTAATTCGTGCCACCCCTGAAGCAACACATCTGCCATTACAACACAGCTGTGTTATCTAGGGGAAAGTAGAGACTAGGAAAACTAACATGGCTGATATTAATCAGCAATGAGGAGGCCATCTTAAACAGAAGCAGTGACATAAAAATCACTACTAACAATATGATCACTAAACTATAAACTTGTAAACAACAATGGAAATTCCGTGTGCCTACAGTAGTAACAACTATATCAATTCAGAACATAAAGAAAACTTAAGATGAGAACTTGTAAATTGAATAGTTTTCTATAACCTTTCATAAAGGCGAGCCCAGTAAGGCTACAGAGACCCCTCAGAGTGCATGCTAGGCAATTGTGATGACTGGAGTTTGGATACCAGCACCTGGATAACAGGGGAAGTGTCCTATTCACTCTGAGCCATACTCTGAGCACAGAAGGAGGATCTCAGGGGGCTAGCTGGCTTTGGACCCCGAAGAAACAATGAAAGGCTCAGGTCCAAGGAGAAACTCTGCTTCAAATAAAATAGTCTTAGAGAAGGAAACGTAACATCCTCTCTAGTATCTACAAGTGTAGCTAGGCATGCATACACACACACATGTGTAGGCATACATTCAACATAGACACATAGACACCCACACTCACACAGGTACACACTCCCACACACAGAAACACATACACGAAGTAATTACATAAATATTTTTAATGGCAAACCCAGGAGTTAAGCCTTAGTTCCCCCCATTTTCCAATATAAAGATATGACTATCACCCTTTGTGAATGAAAGGGAAGAAGCCAAAGAGAAATTATTCTTAGAATAGATTAGATGTCTGAGCAATTTAGTCAGCAGTTCTGGGAACAAGGAAAGGCTTCCAAAAGAGGGACTTCTATGTGTTGCCAGAAAAGCCAGGTCCAGATGAGGGTAGAGTGTTACACTTGACAATACTGTGCAGTGTAAACGTAACTTGGGACCCAGACTTTTGTACAGACAGAAGGACAAAACACAGAACAGAACACAGGTTAGGTTCATTTCCCTCCTACTGAACTGCTATCATTTCAGGTTTGTTTTAGGCATTGACTCCAATTAAAACTGTTGAACATGATCTTTTGGAGAACATGGTCCAGTGTTGTACTTTGCTCCCAGGGATTCTCACAGTCTGGATCAGGAGAGGCCCTCAAGTACCTGCTGGGTTGAACTGTCATGAGTTGCCATTGTATTTTTTGTTAGAAAGCTCCTCTCAGTTGTCTAGAATCTATACAAAGAGCAAATATTATATTGCTTTTAAGGTAAAATTGTGCCAATTGTACATTTAACCAGGTAACATGAAGAAAATCCTTACCCAGCCTATGGAACTTGTAAGTAGAATGGGCTCACAGAGAATGAGAGTCTAAGAAGCTAAGAATGCTGGGATTCAGTTGTGTAATTTTCAGTGCATTCTACTGTCCCTTCTGCTAAGCAAGATGGTGATAACTGCTTTCTGATTCTCTGATTTGTCTTCAGGGTCCAAGAGGGAAGTCTATTGTTATGGTTGCTTTTAATAGGAACTTACTTGCCATAAATTAGAATCACCTTGATAGGGAACCTCCAAGTGAAGAATTGTGCTGACTGCCTTAACTGATGTGCTCACCCGAATTGTGGGTGGCACCTCCTAATAGCAGATACAAAGGGATGGCAGAAGGACAGTTACTCATTGACCTTCTGCATCTTGCTTTGATCTTCCCTCTGGCCCCTCAGTTGGTTTATGCTGGTGTTGATACTTCCTTTGCTGCTATCAGAACCAGTGTTTCCAGGCTTCCATTGTAAAGTAAGGACCAAGAGATTCCCCAAGTCGGATTAGACCCAGCATTTGGGAGGCAGATCTCTTTGAGTTCAAGACCAGCCTGGTCTACAAGAGCTAGTTCCAGGACAGCCTCCAAAGCTACAGAGAAACCCTGTCTCAAAAAAAACCATGGGGAAAGAGAGAGAGAGGGACAGAGAGACAGATAGAGAGAGGGAGGGAGGGAGAGAGAGAGACTCCCCAAGAACCGTTTAGATCTTCAACACCACAATGGGACTGCTGAGGTACCTAGCTTCAAAGACCAAGCAAGGATCAGGTTCTCAGCTTCTCGGGGTACGATTCTGTTGTTGCTGCTATTTTAACATAAGCTGTGGTTAAAAAATCTTTAATAATTATATGCACTCATGCCATCGGCTCTGTTCCTCTAGAAAACCCCGACTAACACACATATTAATCAAATACTCTCAATAATATACATTTTATAATGGCCATAAGTAACACAGCTGAAGGATCTGATTGCTATCAGAAAGAAATTAGGTTCTAGAGATGTTATAATAGATAAAAGAAGACCGTCACAGATGGAGGGAATGGCCTTACAAATTCTTTCTCACGCCAGTTCAAAAGCCTGCAGCAGCTCCAATCTCAGCCAATCACTTTTTATTGAAAGGAGCTTGGCTAATACAGCTGGGAGAAAAGGAAGCTGATGCTTTTGTTTTCTTCTTGTCTGTACACTTTCTTATTCAAAACTCTCGTATTCTGTGCATAAATGATATTATTGCCACCATTTAACAGTGGGAGAAGTGAAACTCAAAAGAGAAGAAATGAAGCGCCACTTTAAAAAGTAGAGAAGGACTAACCCAGACTGTCCTCCTGGTTCTATCTACCAGTGATGGCTCCAGGGTATCTCTGTCTCTTCTGACTGCCACCAGAGGTTGAGGCACACAGTGTCCCTTACTTCTGTATTCCCCACATATGTCTATGTGAGACATGTACTTTATCTGAACACATTCACACAACATGCACTAGTGCTTTGCATTATGTGTTAACATATGTAAATGGTATCTTCTCCTTGTCCCATGGCTTCTCTGTCCCATCTCCTGCTTTGCGATCTCATCATGCTGGTGAGACCATATTTAACTTTGAGCACTGGTCCATGCTATCTATTTTGTGATGTGATCCAATGTTGATCAACAATTAAACATTTATTCTACACTAACCCTTCTGCTTGATGAGTCTTCTTTAGTGCTTTCTCCGTGTTTTATAATTTTTAAATATGTGTGTAGCTGTGAATATATCAATTAGTTACTTGGCACTCCAAAGATAAATCAAGACAGGTGCATTGTTTTCATAAATAACTTGCCTCTTAGCTTTAGCTAGTAGAATCGGGTAACACTTGGATAAATGATACCCACAATATGTTTCAGCTCTATTACTCTTCCAACTAACCAATGAAATTTCAGAATATGCAATAGCCATAAACTAATGTAATAAGCTGAGAATTACAGAATTTGTAAAAAGTGGCCCAATATAATTTTTTTGAGATGAAAAACTAAAGGTCAGAGGTTGTATAACTATGTAAAGGAAACTTGTTCAAACCTACAGTTTTTCTTTTAAAGATTAAAAATGCAATATATATAATATGTCATCATACTATAGGTTTCTAAATTCACACACACACACACATACACACACACACAGTGAAAGGAAAAGAGAGAGAAATCAATGTTAAAAAAATAATTCCCTGACATTTTTTTTTCCTAATTGATAAAATAACCTGTTTTTAGCTCTTGTTCTTGTAGATGTTCATTTCCCAGGAACTCATTGTGGAAACACTGTAACCAATTCTAAGTTTTAAGTCATTACGGTTAAGGGTGCATAAAGCTATGCTTGGGCAATAAATAAATAAATAGTGATAATAATTCCCAACCAGGAGGAATTTCAACACCCAAAGTCATCTGGTAATATCTGCAAATATTTGCTACTTTCACAGTGAAGGCCAGGGGGATGGCACTGTTCCCTAGTGGAGAGAGCAGAGTATCCTACCCTACAGGACACAGCCCCGAAGGCGAAGGCGCAGGCGCAGGCCCGTGGTCCAGAGGGGCAGCAGTGCCGAGGCTGAGGGCCTTACTTGTTTTATTTAGAGCAAAAGGCAAATGAAATATCCTACTCCTTATTTCACAGTGATTCGTTTCTTTATTAAACTAAATAATATCACTCATTTCTTGAGAGAAGAAACCTAGACATTGAGTTAAAGAGAGGGTCGGAGCAGATCTGCCCCTTACATGAAAAGACTATGGTTTTAAGTTTTATCCAAATATATTATTAGACAAAAATGTAGGAAAGCACCTTGAAGATCACCAGATCCTATAACTCTAGCAGAAAGTTACCATCCAATCTAGAAGACTTCCCCGAAGACTCGCATATTCCTTCTGTTAATTTAGAAGCTTCTTTCAAACTTGAAAGAACCTTCTTTTAGGTTCCCACTGAGTGATACACTACCCATTTTGTGTTTTCATTTTAACAGAATAAGTCTCCATGAAACGTCCTGATCATGCAAGGTAAAGACTAATATTTCTCAGGGCACTGATTTCCTAGAAATACCTTTTTTATTTGATGTAGCTATGACCATGGCAGATTAGTTATTTTTAACTGTATCTTCTTAATAATTAAAAGTTAAGTTGGTCATTAAAAGTCAAAGACATCATTTTAAGTACCATAGGAACATATATATTCATGGGTGCATTTAAGTTTGTCAAAGGAAAGGTTTAAGAGAGAAATTGAATCTTTATTTGACGATCAACGTGCGCCCTCTACTGAGTCAGAGAAACATAACCTCGAGTCTGTTTTAATTCGCGGGACCCAACCTGCAGAACACCATGGCAAGCATCTTTCTAGTTCATCTGAAAAAAAAAATAAAACTGTGAACCTTACATATTCTTTGACTTGAAAACAAGTGAGGACAAACACATTAAAGAGACCTATTATGAAAGATCTCCCAGATCTTTTCGCCCTAAGCGACAGTGGCATTAGGAAAATTACAACGACCACCGCTACTCAACATAAGCACCTAGCAGTATTTGTATTCGGTCTAGTTCCTTTGCTTCTATATCAGAGAGAGGCAGTTAACACTGTACCATCAATCTTAGAAGTTTTAAGATCTTGAACACGATGGTGAACTGACAACAGACAAAAACCATTGGGATAGTTAAAGCAAGAACCCCGGGGATTATGTGGAAGAACAAAAAGTTCTTCCCATTCCAGCTATGCATTCCCAATCTGAAACACCAGGTTGTGGTCCGACTCCCAGAGCCCGGGACCTCCTGCCTAAAGAGGGTGCGGGCCGGGTAGTGTGCATGCAGAGCAATGAGATGCGATGCTGGAGAGAGGCCAAAGCTCCTGGACTTGTTTCGCGGGCTAGGAAAGCAGGCGCCACTGCCGCAGCTCTTACCTGCGCTCCGACCAGGAAACAGCTGCGGAGAATCAGCCATCCACAGACGTAGAGTAAAGTGTCCAGCCAGGCCATGTTCAGAATCGTCCAAGGAACCGGCAGTGTCTGTACCAGACTCACCTACTTGAGCAAACTTGTGATGGGGAGGGAGGCACAGCTGAGCGTCTGGAGCGCGGGAGCCACCGACCAGGATGCTCGGGTCTGGCCGCCTGCCTGCACCGCACCCGCACCGCTGAGTCTGGGAACCTAGGTCCTGAGTGTCACAGCTCGGGGTGGTCCCGTCTTTCACAGTGCACAGCCACCACAGGGAGGCGTCAGAGGATGCAGGCGAGTCCTTCACCAGTCACTGAGTATGCAACCCTGGAGCCCCGAGGCCACTGGATTCCCAAGGCGGGGCTATGGCCACACAAGCTCCATTGACTCTCACTGTGTCTGCCTCCCTCTGCACTGGGTTCTGAATTCCCACACCATCTCTGGGGATGCCCTGAGTCCTAGGAGTAGTGGCCCGAAACTTTCCTCCTTCCCTAAAGCTTGCTGACCATCCACCACCACAGAGCCAGTGATAAAGTCTTCCAGGGGCTGTAGGGGTCAGTCTCTGCAGCTGTCCACTGTACAACCTACAACCCTCTGAAGTTCATGGATTCCTCCTCACTACAGTGATATTACCTGAGTGGAGAAGGATGGAAGCCGGCAGGTATGTGAGGGGTGTGTGTGTGTGTGTGTGCGCGCGCGCGCGCGCGCGTCCATGCAAATTACTAATGAAAACTAGAATTTTGAAGATAAAAGGTTTCAGTCCTGAGAAAGCTCACAGTCACAAAAGAAATGTTCCGGTTACTTCTGACAGCGTTTTAATGTGTGGCTTTTTGAGTTACTGGGTTTTGTCTTTCAGTAAGCCATGAAGACATTCTAACCAGCATCAGGACGGACTGCCTCAGTGAAACGCATGTTTCTTCCCTCCAGACTCACTGAAGCACTGTCATGACTGTCCCCACACATGGAGTTTTGTGTAGATCGTCGAGGACTGTCTTCAGTCGTTTAAATGCAACACTTAGAAAAGGTTTGTTCAAAATGGAGGCTTATTGCAAATACTCGAACACCACTAGCCTCTGGCTGAACCCTTCCCCTGCATTTTCATTTGGTTTGATAGTAATTTTTGTACAAGAAAAATGTATTTCTCACAGTTCTAGGGGTAAAGGCGGTGGCAGAGTGGATTCTGACCACAGGGTCTTCTCATTATCACCTCGCACGGCAAGAGCTGTGAGGGAATCTCTCTGGGATCCCCCTCATCAGGACACTCCTTTTTCAGAGGTCATTAACGAGCCACCTCACAAAGTCTCAATTCCTGGTGTTAGGCTGTAAGCACATGAATTCTGGGACAACATAATTGTTCAGTCCATTTGCATTCTCATTGGGAACGTTGAGTTTAAAATACAGAATCCTCTAAGAGGGATGCTCAGTGAGTGTTGTAATTGAAATTTCTTTGGACCCACAGCTCCCAATTAATGACACAAAGACTTTTATTAATTATGAATGCTGGGCCTTAGGTTTGTTCCCAACTAGCTCTTAAAACTCTAACCCATTTATATTAATCTGCATGCTGCCATATGGCTCTTTATCTCTTCCCAGTATAGGATGTCCCACTTCCTCTGTGTCTGGCTGGCAAATGCCCCTACCTCTCAGATTCTTCCTCGGAAGTCCCACCTATCCTCTCCCACCCATCTACTGGCCATTTCTTTTTACCAAACCAATCAGAAGGTGCTTTAGCAGAGTCACATCTTCACAGTATACAAAGATTATCCAACAAAAAGTGTATTCATTGTGTATTATTGTTGTTGATACTTCTGCTGCTGCTGCTACTGGGCCAGTAGTGATGATTATGATTATGATTATGACACCTCAATGGGCAAGGGGCTGTCGTGAACAGAATACTGTCTGTGTTTAGAATACTCTGTCTTTATTTGACTTGTACAACTTTATTCACACCTTAACTTTTTGACCAATGTCAAAGGTTTTTCCTTTTTATCTAAATCTTTCGTAAGTTTTGTTTTGCAATGCTATGGATCAAATTGAGGCCTTCACAAGCAAGGTAAGACTCTACTACTGAGCTAACTCATCATTTTATAGTTTCTTTTTTTGGTTTCAGGCCAAGATATTTCATACTTGGAATGTAAAACCTTTCATCAAGCATCACTTTTCATTCTTTGTACTATTCAACTTTTAATTAGCATATTAAAGTATCCATTTAATGGAAATTTGACAGTTTCTCTAAGTATCTAGTACCCATGTAAGACCCCTATGGTCCTATACTGTACACCAAAAAAAATTGTCAACATAAAAAAGTAACAGTTCTGAAATATCAAAATAGTTTCTCATTAACCAAAATACAAGTGACAACCCCCTCCTGATTAAACTTGAACTGGAAACATGGTTCCCCAAAGGATATGGTCCTCTGTGAGAAACATTATGTCATAAAATAAAGTAACTCCCTAAACAGTGAGACTACAAAAGGGCAGGAAGAGTCCTCCAGAAAATTCAGATATTTTCTTCTGTGAAGTAGGGAGATTCCCTGTAATTAAAGTGCCAACTTCTTTCAAGCTCTAAGGGCAATGGGAGCCAGAGGTCCATCAAGCCTACTACACATTTAAGATTTTATCTTGTAGTCACAACAAACGATAGTGCAGATGCATAAGCCGATACACCCAACTTTGGCTTCTTGATATACATTTCATAAGTCATGGTGTTCCAAGTAGCAAAGCTCAAATAATCAGGAGAATCTTAAGTATACAAAGGGCCAGACTAACCAATCAATATAGCATTATTTATTAAATAATCTATCTTTTGTGTGTGCATGTCTAGTCATGTATGTGGGGATGACTCGTGTATGTGTATGTGTGTGTGTGTGTGTGTGTGTTTGTAAGTGTGATTTTTCTTGTTCTGTTTTGCTTGAAACAAAGTCTCTTATTGGCCTGGAGCTCATCAAATTGGCCAACCTGACAGCTGACTTGCCAACCAACCCTAAAGTCTTGTGTGCCTCCAATCTCTCAAGCATTGGGATTACAAGTATGTATCTTCTCTCCCAGACCTTTTTTTTTTTTTTTTCCATCCCAATCAGTTTCCTCTCCCTCCCTTCTCTCCTCCCAGTCCCTCCATTGGAACTCCCCCACACCCGGTCCATTCCTTCACCTTTCTCCCCAGAAAAAGAGTAATCTTCCCACGGATATCAGCCAGCCATAGTATAGCAAGTTGCTGTGAGACTAGGCACCTCCTCTCCTATCATGGCTGAATGAGGCAACCCAGTAGGAGGGAATGGTCCCAAGAGTAAGCAATAGAGTTAGAGATAGCCTCTGCTCCCACTGTTAAGAGTCCCACAAGAAGACCAAGCCACAAATCTGTAACATATGTGCAGAAGGCCTAGGTCAGTCCCATGCAAGCTCCACAGTTGGTGGTTCAGTCTCTGTGAGCCTCTGTGGACCCAGGTTAGTAGATTATGTGGGTTTTCTCCTGGTGTCCTTGGCTCCTCTGGCTCCCACAATTCCTCCTCCCCCTCTTCCACAGGATACTCTGATCTCTGCCTAATGTCTGGCTGTGAGTCTCTGCATCTGCTTCTATCAGTTGCTGAGTGAAGCCTCTCTGATGACAATTAGGCCAGGCAGCAATCCATGAGTATAGCTGTATATGACCTCATTGACTTTTTTTGACAGTCATGTTTGGTTCTATCCTAGGTCTCTGGGTTGTCCAGCCTCAGGAGGGCTAAGACTAAAAAAATACAAGTAATAGTTCATGCTATTGAGAATCTGAAGCAAGGGGAACACTCTTCCAATGGTAAAAGTACAAACTTGTACAGCCACTATGGAAATCTATATAGTGGTTTCTCAAAAAATTGGGTATCTATTTAAGACCCAGTTATGCCACTCCTAGGCATATACCCAAAAGACATTCCACCATATCACAAGGACATTTGCTCAGCTATGTTCACAGCAGTGATATTCATAATAGTGTCGATGAAGTTTCTTTCCAGCCAGGTCCTGCCCCCCTTCAGCCCCAAATTAACATACAAAGACTTACATTAAGTGTAAAACTGTTAGCTAATGGCTTGGGCTTCTTATTGGCTAGATGTCTCTTAATTATTAACCCAGAACTACTAATCTATTTATTTCCACATGGCTTTATCTTACCAGAGAACACCTGGCAGGGCCTATCTTCCCAGTCTCTACATGGCTTCTCTTTCCTCAGCCTCTCCCGCCTTCCTCTTCCCAGGCTTCTCCTCATCTCCTAGTCCCACCTATTTTCCTGCCTCCACTGGCCAATCAGGGCTTTATCCATTAACCAATAAGAGAAACATATACAGAAGAACATTCCCCATCAAAGCATAAACTGGAAACAACCCAGATATCTGACAACTAAAGAATGGGTAAAAAAAAAAATGTGGAATATTTACACAGTGGGATATTACTCAGCTGTTAAAAACAATGACATCAGCTAGGTGGTAGTGGTGTATTCCTTTAATCCCAGCACACAGTAGGCAGAGGCAGGAGGTTCTCTGTGACTTTGAGGCCAGCCTGATCTACAAAGCTAGTTCTAGAATAGCCAGAACTGATACACAGAGAAACCCTGTCTCCAAAAACCAAAATAATATTAATAATAATAATAATAATAATAATAATAGCATCATGAAATTTGTTAGCAAATGGATGGAACTAAAAAAGATTATGCTGACTGAGGTAACCCAGACCCAGAAAGACAAACATGGTATGTACTCACTTATAAGTGGATATTAGCAATGAACTAAAGGATAACTATGCTACAATCCACAGGCCCAAAGAAGCTAAGTAACAAGGAGAGCTCAAGGGGGTACACATGCACATGAATCTCCTTGTGAAGGGGCAATAGAATAAGCATCAGGTGGACTGGGAGGATCGGAATGGCGGGCATGGAAGCAGGAGGAATCAGGTGGGAGAGGCTGGAGGGAAAGAATACTGGGAGGTACAACTGGAGTCTGGGGCATCTCTGATGAGCTAAAAACCTAGTGCAGTGAAAATCCCCAAGAATCTATGAGGGTGGCCCTAGCTATCTTAGTTTGGGTTTTATTACTGTGAGAGACATCAAGACCATAGCAACTCTTCTAGAAGGAAAACACTAAATTGGGGTGGCTCAATTACAGTTCATTCAGTCCATTATCGTCATGGCAGGGCACTGCAGGCAGATGTGGTGCTGGAGTGCCACATCTTGCAGGCAACAGGAAGTCACCTGAAAGTCGCACTGAGGGAAGCCCGAGCAAGCCCGCCCCCACCGTGACACACTTCCTCCAACAAAGCCACACCTCCTAATAGCGCTTCTCCTTTTATGGGCCATTTTCTTTTAAAGCATCACACCAAGTAATACAGAGCCCGAACTGGCCATCTCCTGTAACCAGGCAAGGCTTCCACTGGAGGGATTAGGACAGCAACCCAGCCACATAACCTTAGACCTACAATTTACCCTGCCTACAAAATGTGCTGGAATAAAGGTGGTGCAGAATTATGGGAGTGGCCAACCAACAACGGTCCAGCTTGAGACCCATACCATGAGAGGGAGCCAGCCCCTGACCCTCCCAGACCTTTTTACCTGGACTCTGAAGACCAAACTCCAGTCATCATGCTTACAAGGCAAGCATTCTGTCAGCTGAGCTGCCTTCTCAACCCAAGAATCTCTCTTTTTAATGGGGAAGATATTTTAAAGGGAGATGAAGGAGAAAAGTTTGATAACACCTCTAAAATCACAACTGCAGCTCCCTATGAGGTATAAGAAATAAAGTGGGATTTACAGCTGAGTCAACAGAGCTTCTTGCCTGTTACCCAGGGAGGAATCCCATTCACATTCATCAACCCCAGCTGTCAAAGACCTCTTAAAAAAAAAAAAAAAAAACTCCATCCTGGTAGCTCTCTGCCTGAACTTCTGGAAGAAGACAGCAACAAAGAGCAAGGAGAATCATTGGCATTTAAAGTGGGGAACTGGCCAGGGTATATATTTATGTAAGAACAGGGGACTCTGCAAGGGAAGGACCTCTGTCTAGAGTCCATGCTGATGTGCGTAGCTCACAGGCATGACTTACTCTCTATTTAACCTGGAAAAGTTGCTATCAAATATGGCTGCTTACTTCACGGTGCTGATGTGAGAACTGAGGTAATGGCCATGCCAACAAAACTTCTTGAAACTCTGTATAATTATATAAATGACAGTATGCTTGGTGTCTGTGAGTACATGCATATCGGCTATCAAATTCAATTTATAATTATCAATTCTCAAAGCCTGTTATAAAGTACTCAGTAATTAATTTGTAGCTTTAGAAAACAATGAAAAGGAAGCCATGGCAAATCTTAATTTTTTTTTTCTCTATTGGGGATTAAAGGGACAACTAATAGACATAGGGCCTGTCTTAGTCAAGATTAAGTGTGAAGAAAATTAAAATGTTAGACAATTGCATATTGGCACCCCTCACTTCAGTCCATATTTGCCATAACTTGTTAAATAACAAAAACTTTACATTTTTTCTTGAATAATTGGGTGAGAAATTTCTTGTTAATGGCTAACAAACCACCAAAGCACTCAAGCCTGCTCTCCGCAGACAGCCTTCTTCTACCTGCTTTTTCCCTTCATTCTCCATCTGTGGTTTTCAAATATGTCCTCCACCACTGAGACCTGGAGTCTAAGTCCCCTCTTTATTTGAGGTCTCTGACTGCTCAGGCTATAAAATGCAGTGGAATATAGCCCAGCCTTACAAAACCATCAACTTCTAACTTTAACACCCAGGATTCACTTTCACAATGGGAATTTCACAACCGTGCTGTAAAGGAATGGAAAATGTCCACAGAGAGACCAAATGGAGACAACTGACACTCACATGTCCCTATCCTAATATTCCACACATCACTGGCAGCCAATTCATTGGCCACAGAAAATCCCTGTTATAAATGGATCCTCTATGGGCTAGAAAGATGGATCAATGGCTAACAGCATTGGGTGCTCTTCCCTAAGACTGAGGTTCCCAACACCCAGCAACCATGTAGTGATACTCAACTATCCATAACTCCATTCCAGGAAATGTAGAACCCTATTCTGGCTTTGGAGGGGACCAGACACAAATGCAGTACACAGACATACATGAAGACCAAACACCCATTTATATAAAATGTCTCAAAATGAAGAGAAATTGACCGTCTAGTTCAAACTGAACAGCCTTGGCTAATTCCACATGAAGTGTCAGCTGCCCTAATCACAGACGTCTGAACCCAATGGCTGCGCTTTCTGCCATGTGGTTTGAAAACTGTGTGATGACTAGATGCCACCCAACTGCCAAACTCTTGTCCTTATGGTGTGAGGAGCTCATGTGTCCACTAACATAGACTATGAGAATAATGTGTTTTTACTAATCATTTCACCACCTGCAGTCAGGAGTGAGTCCTGTTTGGTGTTGACCAGACAGAAAACTCTCTTCATCCTTTCAACTCCTCTTTTTCTTTCTCAAAGGTGGTCCAATCTTTGTCAAGAATTTCTGAGTGCCATGGATCCACCCACACACAAATACACCACGGGTCTTGGAATATCAGTTCTTGAAAAGTCTCTCAGCTTCCAAGGTATCAATCATTCCTGCACATTTCTGACCATAGCTTTGCCATAAAAATAGTTTTAATTATAAGGATCATCCCCCCCAAGAAATGAAGTTTGCATGGAAAATATATTTGAATGAGCTATCATCAAAGATTAAATGGCCAATGAACATAGTGCCTCGCACTTTCTGGTTTTCTTATTTTACAAATTCCTTTTATAAGCATAAATTTTTGCAAAACATATCAACCAAATATCCTGATCCCAAAACAACTCTAAAATATAGGTTAAACTAAGGTTCCCACTTTAGTAGTGGTACCCATTTAAATAGGAAAACTTCGGCACAGAAAGCTGAGGAACTTATAAAGAGAATACAACAGGAAGCAGAGACCTTGGCCCTGACTGCTGCTTTGACTTTCCTATCCTCTGCTCCTGTTAGGAATTTGACAGAGGTAGTAAGAGCCTCCTCATTCAATTTTTTATTCCCCTCACAAAGAAAACTTCCCAGTCAAATCACCCCTTAGAAAGATATTCTTGTTCAATTAAAGATAGTCACATTTCAGACAGTATGCTACATCTTGGTAATTTATTTTTGAGACTTTTGGACCAAATAACACTGAGATGAGAAATGAACCTAGTTTCATATGAAGACAGATTAAGATAGAATGCTGAACAATCTACTTGTTTATTACACTCTGGCATGTTCAGGAAGCCTTGAAAAAAATAATTTGATTACTATTTTTAAGACTTAAGGAGTCAAACAATTTATACTAGGTACTTTGTAGACACAAAAGGTCACTGTAAGAAGTGAATGGAAATAAACAAAGACATATATTGGTTTTAATATAATGAAAGAATTATCAACATGAACAAAATAACGTACCTTAATACACAGCTGTGAAGTAGAGAGTGAGACAGGTTAGTTTGGAGCACCTGTGGTGGGTTGAATAAGAATATCCCCATTAAATTAAAAAAAAAGAATATCCCCATAAGAGCATAGATTTGATTGCTTGGTCACCAGAGGTTGGCACTGGTTGAAAGGATTAAGAGATGCAGCCTTGTTGGAGGAAGTGTGTCACTGAGGATGGGTTTTGACGTTTTAAGAGCTCATGCCAAGCCAGATGTGTTTCTCTCTCTGCCTGCAGATCAGGATAGCTCTCAGTTACCAGTTCAAGGACATGAGTGTCCTAATAGACTAAGCCTCTGAAGCTATAAGTGAGTCTCCAGTGAAATATTTTCCTTTGTAAGAGTTGCCTTGGTTATGGTGTCACTTCACAGCAGTAGGACAGTGACTGAGACAGCTTCCAAGAGCAAGTGGAGAAGATTGAAAAAGTTTCTCAGGTGGTGTGCTAAGGCAGAGCATTTCCTGAAAAGCATGAGCTCAGCATTGAGCCTAGTGTGCTGTACATAGAGTAAAGACAGGAAGATAGGTTCCTTATTGGCAAGAACAATAAAGAAATAGAAAGAACTGGAAGTCCCTCGTTGCCTGGTTAAGAAGGAATTCCCCTTTGTAAGAGAGCCTGTTCTCTTTGCTGTTGGAGAACAGATCCTTGTGGAGAGGAAGCAGGGATCTGAAAGAAGGAATTGTAATCATAAGTACAACATGCCAGGCTCTATTCTGACACCAACAAAGAGAATGTGCCTACCTTGTCCCCAGTGTGCTTGCAAGAGGGGCCCCTGGACACAGTAGTTATCCTCTTCTCCCTGTGTAGGTGAGAGAGGACTGTAGAAATGGCTGTGTGGAGCAATAGATGCTGAAGAGGCCTTCAAGGTGAAGAGAAGAACATTTGCAAATGGAGGGGAACTTAGGGGACTGTGATTGGCCATAGGACATCAGTTGGAACAGACCAGGAAAGACAGGTGTAAGCTCTGAGAGTCAAAATGATAAGTAGGGAAAGACAAGAAAGGACAGAGAGAATCAGTCTGGCTAGCGTTGGAAGGTAAAGGGGATTACAGAATTTTAAAAAAATAAAACTACGATTCTTTAAAAAACTCTGCTAGTCTTGTATACTAACTTAGCTAGTTTTCTGTTGCCTTAATGAAACACCATGACCAAAAGAAACTCTCAGAGAGAAAAAAAAAAAGGGTTGCTTTCCTTTACACTTCTAAATCCCAGTCTATCACTAAAGGGATTCAGGGCAGGCTGAAGCCCCTGCAACAAGCTGGGCCCTCCCACACTGACTGTCAATCAAGACTATGCCCCGCAGGCTTGCCCAATGTCCAATCTGGTGAGGGCATTTTCTCAATTAAGGTACCCTCTTCCCAAATGACTCCAGCCTGCTTCAAGTTGACATAAAATTAGCCAGCGCAGATACCAAAAGAATGGTAGTGATCTCAGCAATATTTTTTAAAAGCACCACTATAGGAAAAGGCGTGGTTTTATGGGGCACAAGTTCTTTTTTTTTGGGGGGGGGGGGGGGGGGGCAAAACAGTTCTAATTTTTTTTAAATGAAAACAAACATTTATAGACAATATTTGGGAATTTGGGTGTCGTTCTTTCCAAACTACTTCCTGCTGGTAAGAGGTGCTGTCATGGGGGATTCGAAGAAGATTCAGAAATCCTGGCTGTAGTCTGTAAGGCTACTTTGTCCAGCTGTTTGGAATGTAGGATCAGCTTGTACTCTGTTTCAGGTGGTCTGGCTTGATCAAACCACATTAGTCTGGAAGGAATCCACATCTTTTCATTTTCTGTGGAAACAAAAATAGAAATCCTTTTCCCCAGTAACTTGTCCTTGAACTTAAATTTTGGAGTCAAATCATTTTTTTTATTTAATTTATTATTTTACGTGTCGATCCCAGTTCCCTCTCCCTCCCTCCCTCTCCCCCTCCTTCCCTTCCTTTTACCCTCTCTGCCCTCTCACAGGGGCACAAGTTCTTAACTCCCCTCAAACAAACATACTAGTAGCAAGTTGGAGAGGGTTTGAAGACTAAAGAGATTGCAAAATTTGAAGACTAAAGCTAAAATATATATTAAATAAAGATTATGGAATTGATCATGAGACCTTGAGAAAACTTAGTGAATGTAAGAATATGGGTGGTTTCTCATAAAATATATACACAATATATATCACACTGTAGCACACACTAGGGAAAGCACCCTTGTACTTGTCTGGAGTTGTTCAATGATCTAATGAGGATAATGCTTGTGAACCAGGTCTGTGTTTCTACCCTCAAACTATGAAGTTAACAATTGTCAAATATCTCTTGGAATCTGTTATGAAAATTGCTTTTATTTTCCTCACAAATAAAACTTTTATGTAAGTTTAAACAAGCACAAATTCAGCTGAGTAAATAGCTGCCTACACAGAAAATCTTCTACAAAAGAGTATCTTGATTAGTTGACAATCATGTACATAAATTATATCCCCAGTAAAATATAAATGTTTTAGATATAAAAGAAATGATGCCTAGCAATGATGTATGAAATTCTTACTGACCTAACTGCAAAATAATTAGACTAATATGATTATTTTAGCCATAGATAGGAACAGTCCCCCTGGAAGGCTGAAGAAGGGACAAAGTGAGTTCTAGATTAATCTGAATTATATAGGGACCTTCAGGCCAGTGTAAGATATGTAGCAAGACCCTGTTTCAAAATGAAATCAAAATAAATACATTTTGACTAATTTTTTTTCCATTTATTTTTTGTTTTGGTTTGATTTGGTTTTTTTTATGGTTTTTCAAAACAGGGTTCCTCTATGTAACCACCATGGCTGTCCTGAAACTCACTTTGTAGACCAGAGCAGGCTGGCCTCTAACTCACTGAGATCAGCCTGCCTCTGGCTCCCAAGTGCTAGGATTAAAGGCATCTGCCACCACCACCACCACCCAGCCCCAGCCCCACCCCCACCCCCAGCTCTTTTCCATTTCTAAAGTAAGTTCCTCTGGGTTAAAATGAAACAATGGAAGCTACTTTAAGATCAGTATGGCAGTTCATCAGGAAAGTGAGAATCACTCTACCACAGGACCCAGCAATTCCACTCTTAGGCATATACTCAAATGATCCATGCAACAAAGACCAACTATTCAACTATGTTCATAGCCGTATTATTTGTAATAGCAAGAACCTGGAAGCAACCTAGTTGCCCCTCAACTGAAGAATGAGTAAAGAAGATATGGTACATTTACACAATGGAATACTACTCAGCGGGGGGGGGGGGGGACAATGGAATCTTAAAATTCGCAGGCAAATGGATGGAACTTGAAGAAACCATCCTGAGTGAGGTAATCCAGTCACAAAAAAGAGGAACATGGTATGTACTCACTGACATATGGATTTTAGACATAGAGCAAAGGATCACCAGCCTATAATTCACAGTGCCAGAGGAACTAGGATACAAGGAGGGACCTAAGAGATTCATACAAGGTCCCTCACAGAAGAGGAAAGGAACAAGATCTCCTGAAAATATTGGGAGTTGGGGGGGGGGGGATGCAGTGAGTAGAGAGGGAGTTAGGAGAAAGAGAAAGGGAGGAGAGGAGAACATGTGGGACTAGGAAGATTGAGTCAGGGAACAAATAGATGAGAGCAAAAAAAAAAAAAAGAGAGAGAGAGATACAATAATAGAGAGAGCCATTATAGGTTTGAAGAGAAAACTGACTCTAGAGAAATGTCCAGAGACCTACAAGACTGACCCCAACTTATAATCTGAGCAACAGTGAAAAGGCTACCTTAAATGCCATTCCCTGATAATGAGATTGATAACTAACTTATATGCCATCCTAGAGCCCTCATCTAGTAGCTGATGGAAACAGAAGCAGACTCCCACAGCTAAACACTAAGCTGAACTCCTGGAATACAGATGCAGAGAGGGAGGAGTGATTAAAAAAAAAGGGGGGGGTGTCAAGACCAGGCTACAGAAACCCACAGGGGGAACTAATGGACACCCAGACGGGAAACCAACATTGAACCGACTCTGACCTCCTGAACGTGGGTCTCAGTTAGAAGGCCTGGGCAGTCTAAGGGACCTCTAACAGTGGAACTAGGATGTATCCCTGGTGCATGAAAGGACTTTGGGAGCATATTACCCATGGAGGGATACTCCCTTTACCTAGAGGCAGGAGGGTGGGCCTAGTCCCTACTCCAAATGACTTGACAGATTTTGATGATCCCTCCTGGAAGATCTCACGCTCCCTGTGGAATGGAGGGGGATGGGATGGGGTGGGGGGGACATAGGAGGGAGGGAAAAGGAACTGGGATCAATATGTAAAATAAAAAAAATAATAAATAGATAAAAAAGTCATAGGCAATATAAAAAATAACATACCAAAATAACCACAAATATAATTTATTTTAACCCATCCCTAGTGATCTGAGTAACACAATTTTTACTAGATTACCTGTTCAAGACAGACATCTAAATAAGTATCCTAAAGAACAAGGCAGAGCTGGAGAGATGGCTCACAACCAAAAATATAAGACCAGAGCAAATAGTCCTTACTAAACTGGAAAATATAAGCACACAGCATTGAACAGTAGGCAGGTACATACTTTCATTGTACATAATCCCAAAGGGGTGGGGATGACTAATTTAATAACTGTACAATACTTCTGTATTTCTCAGGATATTACAGCAACATATTGCAAAAGAGCAATGTCTATTACAATCAACCCACAGGTGACATTTGAGGAATGGAGACATCCCTGTTTAGAATTCATATTTCATTCTATTTTCAAATACACAGGAATGTTGCTAGTCTCTGGCTGTGTTAACCATGATAGTGTTTCTTTTATTAACCTATATTCCAGCATTATCTGAAAAAACACAGGTCAAACAATAGATTGGGTTTTAGGAAGAGTTTAATTTTTTTCAGGTGATAAAATTGAAAACCAACTGAAAATTTTTATTTTCTTGAGGACAATTAAGGAAAATTTAAAATGCTAAAGAAAGATTAGAACAAATACGAAAAGCTGGAGGATGTTAGCATAAACACCTGTAGATCCACTCTCTACATGGGGGGAAGGCTTTATTATCAGGGAATGGGGTGACAAGTAACATCAAGTAAATCTCTTCATAATCACTGAGCATTGGGAAGGCTCAGGATCACCACTTTCAGGCTAGATGATCGACCAGGACTGAGAAGTTTTTGCTTGGAAACTTGTATGGTTTGTTATCTAAAACTAAAATTCATTCTACTGCTTGAGAATAGAATCACTTAGAGAATCTGTACTAAATGATCTCAAGATTCTCCAGGAAAGTATTTTATTTGTACCTGGTGTTTGCCTGATCCCCAAATAATTGGTCATGCTTGTTGGTGGCAAGAAGTTAGGTACCAAGAAGATCTGGTTTGATAATTCAGCCCATTATGCTATTACAAAAACCGGGGGTAGATGAGACTAATCCTGGCCTTAAGACTTGACTTATCTTAAATATGTATCAAATAACACAAAATCAAGATAATAAGAGACTAGGGAGATGACTTCATACTTGCATGAAGACCTGAGTTGAGAACCCTAGCACCCATACAAAAGCCAGGCAAAGCAGCATGCATATGAAACTCTGCACCAGCTGGAACCATGAAGTTTATTGAACTACCAGGCTAACAATCACTGAGCTAAAGGTCAAAGACTGTCTCAAAATACGAAGGTGGAGAGCAACTAACCTAATGTCAACCTCTGGCCTCTAAACACACACACACACACACACACACAACTAACCTAATGTCAACCTCTGGCCTCTAAACACACACACACACACACACACACACACACACACACACATACACACACACTAAACTAATTAATATAACACATTGGGGAAGAAAGAACTATATTTGGATAATTTTAGTAGAACAATCTAATTAAATTTCCAAAGACTACTAAAATCCTCAATATAGGTTGTAATTTGTCTCCATAAATAATAAAATAAATGTGTCTAAGAAGCAAAGTAATGGTAAGCCTTAACGATAAGCATGTGATTGCTCTTTTCTCTCCCCCATCTTAATTCTTCAAAACTCAGCTAATTCATTCATTAACTCACCATGTCCATTGGAAATGATTTGACCACTGACAGTGGCTATTATAAAAGTCAAAACTCTTGTAACCAATGACCCTGAGTCCTAAGAGCATGTGCCTGCTTTCCTGATATGGGGTGTATTTTAACTTCTACACCATCTTATTAAGGATAATGGGACATACCTGCTCTGTGACTTTTTTCATTCAAGGAGAAAAAGAGCTAACTTTTTGTTTGGTTGTTTATTTGGGGTTTTTTGTTTTGCTTTGTTTTGTATCTCACTATGTAGCTCTGGCCATCCTGGAACTCAGAATGCAGACCAGACTGACCTTGAACTCGAAAAGACCCACCTGCCTCTGCCTCCTGAATGCTGGGATTAAAGGCATCGGCTACCACACCCAGACAAAACTCACATTTTTAATAGGATACCTAAGATGGTGAACTTAGTCTTCACATGATTTGCATAGCTTAAAGATTATTAAGCATCAAAGACCAAATTAATTCCTATGAGTTATTATTTTTAGGTTGGGTGAATAAACTATCTTTTAATGACACATGAAGTGCATCACGACTCTTCATTCCACATAAGTATTGTGGTGGTTTGAAATAGGTATGATCCTCTCCCCATAAACTCATGTGTTTGAATGCAAGGCCCATAGGAAGTGGCAGTATTAGAAGGTGTGGCCTTGTTGGAGGAAGTGTGTCACTGTGAAGGCGGGCTTTGACTTCTCCTATGCTCAAACTATGCCCAGTGTGAGACACAGTTCACTACCTGTTCCCTGCAGATCAAGGTGTAGAACTCTCAGCTCCTCTCCGGCACCATGTCCGCCTGTATTCCACCATGAAGATAATGAGCTAAACCTCTGAAACTGTAAACCAGCCCTAATTAAATGTTTTCCTTTATAAAAGCTGCCGTGGTCATGTGTCTCTTCACAGCAATAGAAACCCTAACTAAAACAAGGATTCTTTGATAGGTGATATTTGGAAATCCAGAAAAATGTGGATTCTCTGACATAGGTAATAATAACAGCAAATTGTTCATTTTTTTCCAACAAATGCCTATTGTGACAGATACTTGGCTAGGATGTAACAAAACAGTAGTTAACAAAATATTTAGAGGCTGCTCAGTCAGTACACAAGCCTGGAACACAAGCACAAAGATCTGAATTCAGCTGGGCAGTGGTGGTACATGCCTTTAAACCTAACACTCAGAAGGCAAAGGCAGGTAGATCTCTGGAAGGAAGGAAGGAAGGAAGGGAGGGAGGGAGGGAGGGAGGGAGGGAGGGAGGAAGGAAGGAAGGAAGGACCTAAGATCAATACCTATTAGCCACTATAAAAGCTGGTGACAGCATGCTTCTTTAATACTAGCGCTGGAGATGAAGGAAGCCAGTGACAGATGGATCTCTGCAGCTACTGCTAGATAGCAAGTGAAGACAAGCCCATGAGCTCCAGGTTCAGTGAGAGATATTGTTTCAAAAAAATAAGACGGAGAATGATGAAGATAGACACCCAATGCTCCCCTCTGGCCTATACACACATACACACACACACACACACACACACACACACACACACACACACACATTTTTAGGCAGTTGTAAAACCTTCCTTCAAAGACATTAAAATTGGTTCATTAATGGCTTATGATAAAACATTTCTTACTTGCTACACCATGTAGAAGCTTATCCATGATTCACTATTGTCCCTACAGTGTCATACATGGACTCAGCAGGGGAGAGACACTATTCCAGAGTATGCACATTGATGAAAACCTTCCAACTAACACAAGCTAAATTCAATTTATAGGCTAGAAATTAAAAGATGCATTTAATTATCAGTCCTCCAGCATTTCTATTATCGTTTGGCATTTTTGAAGATTAATAAAGTGCTATGTTTCTGCAAATATAACTGGCAGTAATCTACAATTGATCAAATTAATTAAGCGGAACAATTGTCAAGAGCTAAAAATAATGAGAAAGGAGAATTTTAATGAAATGGTGGGTAACACCAGAGAAGTATGGGTAATCCATACACATGTGAGTTTGCTTTTAATGTATCATTCTATAAGGTATGGCATACTTATAATGCTCTGAGGAACAGGAAACAAGCTGTGAGAAATTTAGCTTTTTCCACCAACTCAAAGAATCCTCTAATACAGTCTAAAGGAACTCAGACATAGTAAAGGTGTTCTCACAATTAATATTTGTCAGAATCTCTCAGTTCTGAAAAGGTAACAGTGATGTGAATAACAAAGTCACTTTATTCAAGTCAGCATATTCACAAAAGGTGAATTTAAATAATCTTCTATTGGTTCCCTATACGTGTGTTGTGGTCCAAGGAGCCTACATTGCTTACATTGGTTAAGTTCTAAATGACCATCAGACACTGATGAGCATTCTCTCCCCTAGTATAGTTGCTAGTTAAATTTGCATATAGAAACTGAGGCAGTGGGCACAGGGCTTGCACAGGTCCACACCAGATGAAATCCTGGAGCTAACAGGAGAAGGACAAGTGCCACCATCCCTAACCCAGAAGCTCTCTCCAATTAATAACCATTTGCAAATGAAAAAAATGAGTTTCTCCAAGGGAGTCTCACTGGGGCACAAACTCCGTTAAGGGCAGCCTGCATGCACAACTGTAGATGGCCAAGAGCAAACAAACTCAACTGCATCCTTGGAGGTTCTTTGTCAACTAACGTTGTCAGGGCATTTTTTCTAACCTCTCATATATGGCCATCTACTGCTGCACACATATATTCCAGCTTCATGTTTTTATGGGACTTACATGTGTGCACACTTGTATGTCTCTACAAGTATCTATATGTGTTTCTTGTGCTTTTTCTTTGGCTCTTTTCCTTATGTTTGTTTGTCTTGTCCTCTTCTGATTGCTTTGTTAGGGGTTTATCTATTACATTTTATTGTATTTTAGATGCCTGCTTGTTTTCTAGGGAGAGAGAGAGAAAGGGGATGGGTCCAGAATGAAGGGGAGATGGGGAAAAACTGTTAGGAGTACAAGGGACAGGAAACAGTAATAGAATATATCATATGAAAAAAATCTATTTTTGATTTAAAGAAATAAAATGGCTTGTGAAGATTCAAGGTGCAGCATTATTACCAAGTATCAGGAAAAATACAAATACTGGGAACTAGGCAATAGACCAGGACATCTGTCCTGATGGCTTGGGCAAGCATTCCTTATGAAGTTGTATCCATTTACTTACTTCTTAATGCTTCCTATCTCAGCATATCTTTTCTACATCTTTTCATTTTTCCATATCTTTTCAAAGGATATGAATTTATGAAGATTTATTTTATGCAAACAGATGGTTTCAGGAGTTATGGTATACCTGTACCAAAACAAAGTAAGTCAACAGGGAGGTAAATACGGCCTTGCAGGTTATCTCCAAGTCTTGATGGGTGGGATTCAGCAGTAGAGACAATGGAGGAGATCTCATTGCAAAGGCTTAAGGATGACATGGTTTACCATTTGAGATGAGACCTCTCTGGAACATGGCACTAATGTAAGTGGATAGTGGAGTCTCAAACCTCTGCTCGTTCACTCCTAGCTCCAAGCATGTCTCCATAGAAGCGTGGTGCAATATTTATGGACTGGACTGTTGGTGAATGGCAGAGTGCTATACCCAAACTAAAGTTCTGCCACTGTCAGGGTCATCTGTAGTTCTGAAATAAGATGCTTATCTCAATAGTACCTAAGTTTCCTGTTCTTTTTAAAGAAGAAAGGAAACAGAAGGGGAAATTGAGAATGTGACTATATTAGAAACTAGCCATAGTGATGTTTTCAGGGCCTCAGGTGAATGTGGTCATTACCCTTTAAGGATTAATCACCTTGATGGACGATTGCAATCTGGTGCCGTCGGTGATACCATGATTGGGAAATAAAATCAACCCAAGGAGATTCTGCTTCAGTCACTTTCACAACAGACGATGATCACCTGGTTGAAAGAACAGAGCCACATATTAAGGTTAAATTTCCTTGCAGTTTAGAGGTTTTTCATTTCTCCAGGTGCAGAATTTACAACTAGAAAATCACAGAAATGTATCAATCAAGTACACAGTACAAAGCACAAGGAATGGCAGGAACTGGGAAAAGCAAGTCATTTGCAAATATGGTATTGTGGACACACTGCCCGCTGTGTGGATTGTTTTAATTTCCTTTGATGAGGATGCCTGATGTGCACTTGGCAATGCAGGCCGTTCACCTAGCATTTAGCACTACTGTGTTCAAGACATAAAGTATAGGAGCCCCGGAGTCTCCCTAGAGCTTATCTGTGAAATAAATTATTCATAAAAGTATTTTGAAAATTCAAATTCAATATGGCATATAAAACTGTTTTTGAAATGTGAAATGTTATCTCTGGAAACAAGCTATTAGGGTGACTATGGTGCAAAAGAGCAATGAAGGGGAAAATACAATTGTTTTTAAAGATTTAAAACAGAAAACACAGAGAACAATTTAAATACAAATGTTTTTCTGTTAATAACCTCTCATAGATAAAACAAAATCTTGAGACTTCGGACTTTAACTTCTACAAGTGAATGCATGTGTGCCCCCACAAAATTCACATCGAAGCCCCCCCATCCTCAGTGCTCTGGGCTTTGGAGGTTGAGCTTTCTAGAGATAAGCAGGTCATAAAGCCCTCTCGTAGTGGAGACTGGTGCTTATGAGAAATATGCTTGCAACATGCAACATGCCCTGTCCCTCCCTTTGCATGGGAAATAAGATTCTGGGACACAATATAGGCTGATTGATGTTTATTCCGGGAGAAATCACTTATACCAGAAACAATTGACCGCTGTGGGTTCCCTCTCCAAGGATGCCCCCAGATGCTCTCTGTCTCTGTCCAGGAAGCAAGAGAGCAGGCTGAGATCCAGGACCCCAGACCTAGATCCCACAGGTCACATCCGCACCTGTCCCCAAGCCACGATGGGCGTGGTCAGTGCAACAGGTGCAGGCAGGGTGGATATCTCACTACACTCTGCCCTCCATCTGTGGACACAGTAAGAAAGCTTCTGTCAAGACAGAAGGATGGAAAACGACCAAGAACATAATCTGCTACATGGAATGTGGACTTCAACAGTGTCTCTGTTTAAGTCATCCAGTCTATGGTGTTTGAGGATAGAAGATCAGAGTCACTCTTCCCCACCCCCTGCCCCTGTACACACAAAATTACTGATTGACTGCAGTGTGCCATAAGTCCTGAAAATTCCACATGCATTCACTTATTTGCGCCTACAATGCAAATATTGACATGGGTACAATCCAGATATACATGGAACATAGATGTGATTATAGCAACACACTAACTACATCAGTATTCTATAAGCAGCCACCCACATCACATGTGTGTATGAGTCTGTGTGTGTGTGTTTCAATATAAACTATCACAACATCAACATGACGTGATACATATTGCACAGGCGACGTGAATTATGCAAGAATACCTGAACATGGCACCAGCAACACAGGCTCAGTGACAAGCAAAAGTTGGAATCTGACTTTCTTTAGAATAAGGGTGTCAGCATACTTTCTTAAGCAGATACATGGAGCTAAATAAAAATTTGATGATTCAAATATCTTCTGGAGTTTTTAATGTCTATAGGAAAGTAGAAAACTAAAGAGCAGAGGATAGTAATATACCTGCTAACAACTATTCCCCAAGGGCCAGAGAGATGACTCAGTGAGTAAAGGCACTTGCTGCCAAGCCTGAGGACCTGAGTTCCATCCCCAGCACCACATGATGAAAGGAGAGAGCTGCCCCCCCCAAGTTGTCCTCTGACTGACACACCTGCAAATACAAAACATGTGGTTGGTGCAGGGACACACACATCAAACAGATAAAAGGGTTTGTTTATTTTTTTTTTTAAATTCCCCCCAAATAATGTGCTGAGGATCAATTCTCAAATGCCTGTGTCTGATTCAGGATAAGAGAGGTTTTATCCTATGTGTCAGGTAGGCAGGACCCGTTCATTTAGTAAAATAGTTAGAGGTTTGTCCTCCCCTGTCCCACTAGTGATTTGGGCAGTAAGTTCTCTCATTGTGTCCGAGTCTTCTGCTTCTGGGTCTCTAGAGGTCTGGTGTCAAGTTGGAAGAAGTCACACCATACCTGAAAGCCTGGTTCTGTTGCAAACCCTAGGCTTTGCTAATACATCTGACCCAGGAAGTTGACTGATAAGATTTGGCTGGAATTAGAGTAGAGGGAATACAAAACAGGGGTGGTGGTGCTTACCATGGAGCAGGAGGGTCAGGAGGAGTCTAAAGCTAGTCTCTGGGCTCCATGAGACTAAGTCTCAAAAAACAGAAACAACAACTAAAAAAACAAACAAAAACCAAAGACTACAGCTAAGATCAGGCTGGCAATGCCTCCCTCGCTGAGTCAACTCCCAGGGCGTAGGTCAACTTTCTCCAGAGTGACAACAGGTCTTCATGCAGCCAGGGTCCTAAAAGGCCCCTTGTGTAGTGTGGAGACATCAGAACACCTCAGAGCTTCTGTCATGGACAATCAAAAGCCAAAAAAAAGGTGTGTTGCTCTTTTTTTAAAGTGTTAATTTGAGAGGCAAGGGGCTGTTTGAACTTGCATTTCTTTGAAGTGAAGGTAGCATTTCAAATGTGCTTGTTAACCCATTTTGCTGGCGGCTTTTAAGTGACCTGCTCATATCTGTTAGGCAAATGGCCACTTTTTAAGTGATCACAGCATGGGTACTTAATTGAATTTAAGGAGTTTCTTGGAACAGATCTTTCCAAGTATATTTGAAAAAGAGTACCGAGTGAAGGCATTAACAATACTCAGTGGTGAATGTAACTTGGAAACGAACAAGTGGAAATAGAATTCTGCCATTGTTTAAAGCAGACTTTTGCTTGTTCTAAGCAGGGCATGGTGGAAGAGGCTCCACAGTGTTTGTACTATTTTTTCCTATGTGTTTTTATTCAATTTCTAAGCATTGGAGATAGGGAGTTATACATGCATGACAACTACCTCTCTTTGAGGAGTTACCACACTGTGTTTTATTTTTATGGGACTACATTGTTTCTAGAGTATTCAATAAATAACAGTCCACCTAAGAAAATTTCCCAGGGCTAGGGAACTTGCTATGTTAGCAAGAAGACCTGAATATGAATCTCCATGACTCATATAAAAGCCAGGCATGGTTGTATGTGTCTACAATCCCAGTATCCAGGGACAGAGTCCTGCAGATCCTGTAGTTCTCTGGCTAGCCAGACTAGCTGAAACAGTGGACTTCAGGTTCAGTGTGCCCTGTCTCAAAGAATAAGGTGCAGGGCAAGTGGAAAACAATTCTTGTGGCCTCCACGTACCCATTCATATTCCAAACACACACACACACACACACACACACACACACACACACACCACATAGATTTCAAAAAGAAAACTCTTCCAAATAAAATGTGTGTATTTAAAGAAGCCAGTAGACAATAGCATCAATGAAATAATATTTTTGTACTAAATTGATACTGTGGGACTCATTCTGAGACAGGAGCATAGGATAGAGACTGCATTCTAGAAGACTTTGCATAAAGGCTGCAAAAATCACATATGAAAGAAAACAGTTGGCAAAGAGAGGATGAGCCCCTCCCCCAGCCCACTGGCAGGGCACAGGTACAGAGAGACACTGGAGAGTCTGAAGGTGACCTAGGACTCATCATAATGCTAAAATGCACACCCCAGGTAGGCGTTTAAGATTCTTTTTTTTTTTTTTTTTTTTTTTTTTTTTTTTTTTGTATAACAAAGTCCAATTAAATGAAAACAAACATTTATACACAATATTTGGGAATTTGGGCATCGTTCTTTCCAAACTACTTCCTGCTGGTAAGGGGCGCTGTCATGGGGGGATTCGAAGAAGATTCAGAAATCCTGGCTGTAGTCTGTAAGGCTGCTTTGTCCAGCTGTTTTGAATATAGGATCACCTTGTACTCTGTTTCAGGCGGTCTGGCTTGATCAAACCACATTAGTCTGGAAGGAATCCACATCTTTTCATTTTCTGTGGAAACAAAAATAGAAATCCTTTTCCCCAGCAACTTGTCCTTGAACTTAAATTTTGGAGTAAAAGCATTTTTTTTTTCAATTTAATTTATTATTTTACATGTCGATCCCAGTTCCCTCTCCCTCCCTCCCTCCATCCCTCCCTCCCTCCCTCCTTCCCTCCCTTTTACCCTCTCTGCCCTCTTACATGCACTCTAACCATCCTCCCCTCCCATTCCCCCCACCCCAATTCCATATGTAGGGGAATGCCATCCAGTTGGGGTCATGTAGATCTGACAGGTCATGTGAAGTAGGGACTAGGGCTTCTCTCCTGTCTCTAGATTAAGGCAGTTATCCCTCCATGGGGGATATGTTCGCAAAGTCCTTTTGTGCACCAGGGATACATCCTGGCTCCACTGTCTGAGGTCTCTTAGACTGCTCAGTCCTTCTGGCTGAGACCCATATTCAGGGGGGCCTGAGTCAGTCCCCTGCTGGATTCCCAGCTATCAGTCTAGTGGCCCTTAGCTCCTCCTTGTTCAGGTAAGCTGTCTGTATGTGTTTCTGCCCCCTGGTCTTGTCCTCTCCATCTGCATCTGGGTTCTAGTTCGACTCAGTGTTTATGTATGGGTGTTTGATCCTGTTTTCAACAGGCTTTAGTTGAGGGCTCCATGGAGAATTTAGTTGTTGATCTCACTCTCCGGGAAGGGCATTTATGATAGCCTTTCCACGGTAGCTCAAATTGTTAGTTGGGAGCCGTCTTGTAGTTCTTTAGACCTTACTTTGTGTTCAATTTTATCTTCAAACCAATATTGGCTCCCTCTTTTATGTTCTCTCTCTCTGTCTCTGTCTCTCTCTCTCTCTCTGTCTTTCCTATCTTCTATTCCTAACCAGGCTCAATCTTCCTGGTCGCACATGTTTTCCTCTCCTCCCCCTCATTTTCTCCTACTTCTCTCTCCATTCACTGCCCCCCCCACTTCACCTGAGCTCTGGGGGACTTGTCCCTTCCCAGTTCTGTGAGGGACTTTATATGAATCTCTTAGAATACACCTTGTATCCTAGTTCCTCTGGTGATGTGAATTATAGGCTGGTGATCCTTTGATCTAGGTCTAAAATCCATATATGAGTGAGTACATACTGTGTTCCTCCTCTTTTTGTGACTGGGTTACCTCATTCAGGATGGTTTCTTTAAGTGCCATCCACTTGCCTGTGAATTTCAAGATACCATTATTTTTTTCTGCAGAGTAGTATTCCATTGTGTAGATGTGCCACATCTTCATTAACCATTCTTCAATTGAGGGGCATCTAGGTTGCTTCCAGGTTCTTGCTATTACAAATAGTGCTGCTATGAACATAGTTGAACAGATGTCTTTGTTGCATGGATGTGAATCCTTTGGGTATATGCCTAAGAGGGGGATTGCCGGGTCCTGTGGTAAACTAATTTCCATTTTCCTGAGGAACTGCCATACTGATCTCCAAAATGGCTGTATGAGTTTGCACTCCCACCAGCAGTGGAGGAGTGTTCCACTTCCTCCACATCCTCTCCAACATAAGTCATCACTGATGTTTCTAATTTTAGCCATTCTGGCAGGGGTAAGATGGTATCTCAAAGTTGTTTTGATTTGCATTTCCCTGATAGCTAAGGATGTGGAGCATTTTCTTAAGTGTCTTTCAGCCTTTTTGATTTCCTCTATTGAGAATTCTTTCTTCAGTTCTGTACCCCATTTTTTAATAGGGTTATTTGGTGTCTTGTTGACTAGTTTCTTGAGTTCTTTGTATATTTTGGAGATCAGCCCTTTGTCGGATATAGGATTGGTGAAAATCTTTTCCCAGTCTGTGGGCTGCCGTTTGGTCTTGTCCACTGTGTCCTTTGCCTTACAGAAGCTTCTAAGTTTGAAGAGGTCCCATTTATTAATTGTTTCTTTAAGTTTCTGTGCCCCTGGAGTTATATTCAAGAAGCGGTCTCCTATACCAATTTGTTCAAGGGTACCTCCTACTTTCTCTTCTAAGAGGTTCAATGTGGCTGGATTGATGTTGAGGTCTTTGATCCATTTGGACTTAAGTTTTGTGCATGGCAACAGACATGGGTCTATCTGCAGTCTTCTACACACCCTCATCCAATTGTGCTAGCACCATTTGTTGAACATGCTGTCCTCACCCCATTGTATAATTTTAGCTGTTTTGTCGAAAATCAGGTATTCATAGGTGCGTGGATTAATATCAGGATTTTCAATTCAATTCCATTGGTCTACCTGTCTATTTTTATGCCAATACCAGGCTGTTTTCAGAATTATAGCTCTGTAGTAGAGCTTAAAGTCAGGAATGGTGATGCCTCCTGAAGTTCTTTTTATTGTATAGGGTTGTTTTGGCTATCCTGGATCTTTTGTTTTTCCATATAAAGTTGATTATTATCCTTTCAAGGTCGGTGAAGAATTGTGGTGGGATTTTAATGGGGATTGCATTGAATCTGTAGATTGCTTTTGGTAAGATTGCCATTTTTACTATGTTTATCCTACCTATCCAAGAGCATGGGAGATCTTTCCATTTTCTGGTATCTTCTTTAATTTCTTTCTTTAGAGTCACAAAGTTCTTATTATATAGGTCTTTTACTTGTTTGGTAAGCGTTACACCAAGATACTTTATGTTGCTTGTGGCTATTGTAAAGGGTGATGTTTCTCTGATTTCTTTCTCTGCCTCTTTGTCGTCTGAAAAAAGTAGGGCTACTGATTTTTTTGAGTTTATCTTGTATCCTGCTAGTTTGCTGAAGGTGTTTATCAGCTGTAGGAGTTCCCTGGTAGAGTTTATTGGGTCGCTTTTGTAAACTATCATATCATCTGCAAATAGAGACAGTTTGACTTCTTCCTTTCCAATTTGGATCCCCTTGATCTCCTTTTGTTGTCTTATAGCATTAGCTAGAACTTCTAGTACGATATTGAAGAGATATGGAGAGAGAGGACAGCTTTGTCTTGTTCCTGATTTTAGAGGAATTGGCTTAAGTTTCTCTCCATTCAGTTTGATGTTGGCAGTTGGTTTGCTGTATATTGCTCTTATTATGTTTAGGTATGTTCCTGTTATCCCTGACCTCTCCAAGATCTTTTTCATGAAAGGGTGTTGAATTTTGTCGAAGGCTTTTTCAGCATATAGGGAGATAATCATATGGTTTTTCTTTTTCTGTTTGTTTATATGGTGAATCACGTTGGATCCACGGTGGATTTTTGTATGTTAAACCATCCCTGCATTCCAGGTATGAAGCCTACTTGGTCATGGTGGATGATTTCTCTGATGTATTCTTGAATTCGGTTTGCCAGTATTTTATTGAGTATTTTGCATCGATGTTCATCAGGGATATTGGTCTGTAGTTTTCTTTCTTAGTTGTGTCTTTGTGAGGTTTGGGTACCAAAGTTATTGTGGCCTCATAAAAAGAGTTTGGCAATGAACCTTCTGTTTCTATCTTGTGGAACAGTTTGAGGAGTAGTGGTATTAGTTCTTCCTTGAATGTCTGGTAGAATTCTGCGCTGAATCCATCTGGCCCTGGACTTTTTTTCGTTGGAAGGCTTTCGATGACTGCTTCTATTTCATTGCGGGTTATAGGTCTATTTAAGTTGTTTGTCTATTCTTGATTTAATTTTGGTAAGTGATAGTTATCCAGAAACTTGTCCATTTCCTTTGAATTTTCAATTTTTGTGGAATACAGATTTTCAAAGTATGACCTGAAAATTGTCTGGATTTCCTCTGTGTCTGTTGTTATGTTCCCCATTTTGTTAATTTGCATGTTTTTGTCTCTGCTTTTTCATTAATTTGGATAAAGGTTTGTCAATCTTGTTGATTTTCTCAAAAAAACCAACTCTTCGTTGCATTGATTTTTTTTGTATTGTTTTCCTGGTTTCTATTTTGTTGATTTCAGCCCTCAAATTGATTATTTCCTGGCGTCTACTCCTGCGGGGTGAATTCGCTTCTCTCTGTTCTAAGGTTTTCAGTTGGGCTGTTAATTCTCTTATGTGACTATCCTCTGTTTTCTTCATATGGGCACTTAGTGCAATGAACTTCCCTCGTAGCACTGCTTTTAAGGTGTCCCATAAGTTCGGGTATGTGGTATCCTCATTCTCGTTGAATATTAGAAAGTCTTTAATTTCTTTCTTTATTTCTTCTTTGACCCAGGAGTGGTGCAATTGCACATTGTTCAGTTTCCATGAGTTTGCAGGTTTTCTGCTATTTGTGTTGTTGTTGAATTCCAATTTTAAAGCATGGTGGTCCGATAAGATACAGGGGACTATTCCTATTCTCTTGTATCTGTTGAGGTTTGTTATGTCACCTAGTATGTGGTCGATTTTAGAGAAGGTTCCATGTGGAGCAGAGAAGAAGGTATATTCTTTTGTCTTTGGATGGAATGTTCTATAGATGTCTGTTAACCCCAGTTGAGACATAACTTCTGTTAATTCTTTTGTTTCTTTGTTGAGTTTCTGATTTGTGGTCCTGTCTAGTGTTGAGAGTGGTGTATTGAAGTCTCCCACTATTAAGTGTGTGAGATTTTATATGAACTTTGAGTATTAGTAGTGTTTCTTTACGAATGTGTGTGACTTTGTATTAGGGGCATACATGTTTAGAACTGAGACTTTGTGTTGATGGATTTCTCCTGCGATGAGTATGAAATGACCGTCTTCATCTCTTTTGACTAATTTTGGTTTGAAGTCTAACTTGTTAGATATTAGGATAGCTACACCTGCTTGCTTCTTATTTCCATTTGATTGGAAAATCTTTTCCCAACCCTTTACCCTGAGGTAATGTCTATCTTTGGAGCTAAGATGTGTTTCTTGTATGCAGCAGAAGGATGGATTCTTTCTTCGTATCCATTCTGTTAGCCTGTGTCTTTTTATAGGTGAGTTAAGACCATTATGTTGAGGGTGAGTAAGGACCATTGATTGTTGATGCTTGTTTGTTGGCAGTGGTATTGTGACTATATTAGTTCTGCTTCACCCTTGGTTTCTGGTGTAGTTGGATTATCTGTTGCCTACATTTTTGTGGGCATAGTTACCTTCCTTGGGTTGGAGTTTTCCTTCCAATACTTTCTGTAGGGCTGGATTTGTAGATACATATTGGGAAAATCTGGTTTTGTCATTAAATATCTTGTTCTCTCCATCTATAGTGATTGAGAGTTTTGCTGGATATAGTAGCCTAGGCTACTGTTCTCTTAATACTTTTAGAACATCTATCCAGGACATTCTGGCCTTGAGGGTTTCCATGGAGAAGTCAGGTGTAATTTTGATAGGTCTGCCTTTATATGTTACCTGTCCTTTTTCCTTCGCTGCTCTTAATATTCTTTCTTTATTCTGTATGCTAGGTGTTTTGATTATTATATGTCGAGGGGTCTTTTTTCTTTGGTCCAGCCTATTTGGGGTTCAGTATGCTTCTTGCATTTTCATGGGCATGACCTTCTTCAGATTTGGAAAGTTTTCCTCGATGATTTTGTTGAATATGTTTTTGGCACCTTTGAGCTGGGCTTCCTCACCTTCCTCTATGCCTATTATTCTTAGGTTTGGCCTTTTCATGGTGTCCCACATTTCCTGGATGTTTTGTGTTAAGGATTTGTTGGATTTATGATTTTCTTTTGTCGATGAATCTATTTCTTCTAGTTTATCTTCTGTGCCTGAGATTCTCTCTTCCATCTCTTGAATTCTGTTGGTTATGCTTGTGTCCGTAGTTGCCGATTTTTTGCCCAGCTTTTCAATTTTCAGCATTCCTTCCATTTGTGTTGCCTTTATTTTCTCTATTTCAGTTTTCAAGTCTTGAACCATTTCCTTCACCTGCTTAATTGTTTTTTCTTGGCTTTCTGTACTTTCCTTAAGGAATTTGTTCATTTCTTCCACTTTTTTGTTTGTTTTTTCCTCCATTTCTTTAAGGGATTTTCTCACATCTTCTTTGAGGGCCTCTATCATTTTTATGATGGTAATTTTTAAGACGTACCCTTCTGCTTCCTCTGCTTTGTTGTTGTGTTCCATTCTAGTTGGTGTAGATTCCCTAGATTCTGGTGGTGTCATGTTTGTCTTTCTGTTGTTAGGTGTTCTCTTGTATTGCCTTCTTCCCATAGCTTCTTCCAGTAGGTGTTGGTGGGGTCTCCCCCCTCTCTCTATGGTACTTCCCCGATGGGCTTATGTGGGTCTGAGATTCAATATCTGTAGCTCTGTGTGGTCCAATCTCTCTAGGAGGTTTCTCCACAGACAGGGATCCAGGGATGGGGTCAAGGATGAGGATCCAGAAGAAGATGCCAGCAGGTACTCACAGTGGTCCTCTGGCCAATAGCTCTGGCCAATAGCTCTGGCCAATAGCTGGCAGAAGAGGGCGAGGGCTGAGCTGAAACTTGAGAAGGTTTTGCAGGATAGTCGGATCTCTCTGGAAACTGAAGTTCTGGGTTTGAGACCAACTTGTTCAGCGTTCCAGGACAGCCAGGGGCTACACAGAAAAACCCTGTCTTAGAAAAACAAGAAAAAGTCCAACCCATCAAACAAACAACCCCTCCCCAACTAATTGAATCTTAACAAGAAAACCAGGACTCAAGTTGTACAATCAAAATGTGATTGGGTCAGGTAATAGTGGTAAATGCCTTTAATCCTAGCACTTGAGAGACAGAGGCAAGAGGATCTCTGTGACTTCAAGGCCAGACTGATCTACAGAGAGGGTTTCAGGACAGACTCCAAAGCTACACAGAGAGACCCTATCTCAACCCCAAGGTTCTCCCACCAAAAAAATGTGCTTGATAATAATGGAGTCTTGTCCATAGAGCATATTTCAGTTAACCCTTAGATTTTGGGTAGGAATTTGCTAACGAGCACAAATGTAAAACAAAGGTGTGTCCATTATCTCTGTCCCATGACTAAGACAGATTCAGGGGAGAGGCACACACAGCCAAAGAGAGAAGGTTTCACTAGGTAGTCCAGGCTGGCTTTAACTTGCAATCCTCCCTGCTTCAGTCTGCCAAATGTTTTGATTACAGACTAAACCACCAATTCTAGCAGGTTTGATTTCTTCTAACTAGCATAATGCTCTTTCATTTCATCTGAATTGCTGTGTACCTATGCAGGTTTGTTTTGCTTTTTGTTGTTATATTGCTGGAATTTACCTGGTGTGCCTATTCATATGTACTCCCAGATATGCAGTCTTTCCTATCTCTTAGCTGTCCTGAATACACTTTCTGTAAAACATTCATGTAATAGTATGCACTGAATCTTGGGAACAGGTGCAGTGTGCTGGTCTGGTCAGTGCGAGGCCGGCAAGCCCCAAGTTGAGTTGGCAGCAGGGGGTGACACACACTGCTGTCCAGGGGTCCATGGGTATAGAATAATGCCAAAAGGTCCTGAAATAGTTTACATTCTTCCTGTCTCTATAGATCCACCACTAAGTAAGAAAAGGGACCCATGGAAGCCGAGGCTGTCAGTCTAGTGTGGAGTAAAACAGGAGACCAGACTCCAGGACAGGGTGGAGTAGAGAAACTGAAACAGAAGTTTCCACCGTTCCGGCCTCATACAGACCTTCCTTGTTTCACCACCCAATCCCCACACTGACATTCTGAGGAGCCATTACTAGACTCATCAAAATAGTTAACACATTTGTTTTGGGGTTTTGTTGGTGTTGTTTTAAAAAGAAAGCAAGTCCAAAAGAAAGGTCCATTTTGGAAAACAAATTGACAGTTTCTGTTATGTTGCTTCTAGACCTGCATTTCTATACATTTTCCCCAGGAGAAATGAAAATCCATGTCTTCACATAAGGCTGAATGAACCAGGCCCCCTGAATGTGGGTATCAGTTGAGGATGGGGGGGGGGGGAAGAGGTGCTTGGGCAGTCTATGTGGTCTATGGCAGTGGAACCAGCTTTGGGAGCCCATGTGGAGGAATACTCTCTCAGCCTAGATACACAGGGAGGGCCTAGGTCCTGCCCCAAATGGATGTGACAGACTTTAATGATTCCCCATGGGAGGCCTCACCCTCCCTGAGGAGTACATGGGGAGTTGGTAGGGGAAATGGGAGGACAAAATGGAGAAGGAACTGGGTTGGTATGCAAATAAGATTTTTTAATTTAAATAAAAATGAATTTTTTGGGGGGGAGTCACCTTAGAACTCCACCTTCACAAACTATTTTTTTTTAGATTTATTTAATCATTGTGTATAGTGTTCTGCTTGCATGTATGCCTGCAGGCCAGAAGAGGGCGCCAGATCTCATTACAGATGGTTGTGGGTCATCATGAGGTTAATGAGTTTTGAAAAGCAGGCAGCACTAGCCATCTCTGTCCAACCCACAAACTATTCTTAAAAAGGCTTCCATCACTATACCGTGCTTTCAGACATGGTCATATATTGATTCATGAGTAGGATTTAATCAAAATTTAACTACAGAATATTTTTATTACAAAAATGTTTTAATCAATAAAATTATTTATTTTATTAGTAAAAATTATAAAACGAGTTCTCAGTAATCCTAGATGGTAGGCACTATTAACTGTGCATTGCAGATGATGAGACCTGATATCACAGAGCTGGTGTGTAGTAACAAATTCTTAAAGAAGCATGTATGAGCCGGGTGTCCGTGGCACATGCCTTTAACTTTAACCCCATCACTCAGGAGGCAGAGGCAGGAGGATCTCTGTGAGTTGGAGGCCAGTCTGGTCTACAGAGAAAGTTCTAGGACAACCTCCAAAGCAATACAAAAAAAAAAAAAAAACCTTGTCTTGAAACACACACACACACACACACACACAAGAATTAGAAGCATAAGCATGTGTGAATGGAAATCAGGGTAAACTGATTAAACCAATTATTTGATATACTACAGAGACAAGACAGCTTGAGTTCAGTGTTTCAGTGATGGCCAGAGGTGTGCTGGGGATTTGACTTGGGTATTCAGAGCGCTGATCATAGAAGTGTCCAGTTTTATATTGCCATGACAACATCTGAGAAAACAATTTCAAAAGAGGAAAGGATTTGTAAATTTTTTATGCATTTGAGATCTTCAAATATTTCCTCATTCACTAGATTGCCTCTGTACTGCTGTCCCCTTTTTCCAGTACTGGGGACAAAACTCACAAACCCTGGCAAGCAGTCTCCCAGCAAGTCACAGCCCCAGCCTATTCAGAGGAGTAAAGGTTGGTCTGGGCTCACTGTATTACAAGACTAGGTGGCTCCATTGCTTTGGGCCTGAGACAAGACAGAAACATCATGGCAGCAAGAGAGTGTAGCAAATGTCCCACCTCATGGTGGCCAGGGAAACAACACAACAGAGGAAGGCCCAGGGACAAGAGATCCTTCAAAGGCATGTCCCAGTGCCCTTTCTCCAGCCAGGCCCTCTGCCTCCAAAGTTCCCACCACTGCCCAATAGAGTGCCACCAGCAAGGGACCCCGCCTTCAACACGTGAACCCATAGGGTCAATCTATACTGCAATCACAGCAGTGAGGGAACTAGTCAAAGACAGATGTTAGCATAAAAATCTGAAACAGTAGCAGGTGCTTTGTGTCTGCAGATTCCACATTCGAGGGTTCAAACACCACACATCACACTTAGTAAAATTTATTTGTGTTTGCCCTACATACATATGGATTATTCCTGCCACTGTTTACTACAAGGAAGCAGCCTGTTTATACAGCAGTCACTTTGCCAAAGGGAGCATGAGATCCTCCCCTGTGAGCACCAAGCCATTAAGGAGTAGTCTGCTACCTGCTGAGGTAGGGGAGTCTTGGAAACAACCTCAGGGGTTACCAAGGGACAACTGTAGATGTTCCCTAAACTCACACGCCTAGCTTGAAATGATCAATCCTTTGAATTCGGGGAGAGGAGAGCATTTTACTATGCTAACACTAACTCTAATTAAAATCAATATCTTGAAGGTAGGTAGAGCTATTCCCATCACAATAAAGTCCACTCATTTTCACAAACTGTCTTGGATCTTATATTTCAATGCTATAGAGAGCACACACTTATAAATTACGTAGTACTTTAGAGCTGGGAAACAAAAAAACTTTTTTAGAAATGGCTTAGTTTTTATAAATAACAAACTAGCATCTGGAATTTCCACCTCAACATGAAAGAGGAAATTTGTGAGAACAAAATGCTAAAGAAAAAGAACTGGGAGACAGGCTCTTTTTGCCCATGGCCTACTAGGGTTTCCTTTGCTCTGAAACGCCAATGTGCAAATCCTAGAAACAAGTGCGTTAGTGACCTCTAGTGGCCACTGTCCATCCCTGCAGCCTCATTTTGTTCAAATACCTTGGTTCTCCAATCCTCTGAGCAGGAAGAGCATTGACAGCAACTCTTTGTTTCACAGAACAGCCAATGCTCTAAAGATGAAAGCTATCAAGTTGAATCTCCCAACATAACAGCAAAGTGGCAATCAGGGAAACAAGATACACAGTAATATTACTGTCCTGCTTTTATTTACAGATTAACAAATTAAGAATCTTGATTTACATGGGGAAAGGTAGGCAGTCTTTCAACAGACAACTCCAAAAACAGTTCCTGGGAAGTACTGTGGACATGAAGTAACATGCTTGTGTGTGCGCCTTGTCAGTTCCTTTCTGGGTCTCCATCTTACCACACAGCTTCCATTCCAGCCTAAGGCAAACCTTTTCTGTGTGTAGGCCTGCCTATGAGCCTTTCTTTTATGGATGTATAATGGTCACAGTCACCAAAACCGGTAATTGACTAACTTGTCGGTTCTCCCTGAATTTCACAGTAGGTTTCTTAGGTGATAGACCTTAGCTAATATAACCATCCCTTCCTATTTGTAGGTATTTGGTAGTTTCCTTTTCAAGCAATACATTATTTACAGTCACAGACCGTTTTCTGTTGCTAAAACTGGAATACTATAGACTGAGCAATTTATAAAGAATAAACGTTTAGTCACTTCAGGGTTCCTAGGGCTAGGAGATGGAAAGACAAGGGGCTTCCTCTGGTGACACTCTTCAGATGTTTACAGAGTTAGAGGGCTGATGCAGCACAGGACACCACACTGTGAGAGGGGAGCACAAAAAGGCAAACCCAAACCGGCCTTTTAGTTATTCCAGGATAATTCATTCATCTATTGATGGATCAACCCATTGGTGAGATGTGTGCATCTGTGACCTGATTACCTCTTCAGTCCTCTCTCATTTCTTAGTACCTCACAATGGGGACTAAACTCAAGGTGAGTTTTGATTAGTCATTCGCACCACACTACTTAACATGGTTTTTTTGTTGTTGTTTTTGTTGTTCACTCATCTATTGTGTGTGTGGGGGGGGTATGCACATGTACGTGTCATGTACCACAGTGCACACGTGGAAGTGAGAAAACCAGTCAATTTCCTCCTTCCTTTCACCTTGTAAGTCCAGGATCAAACGAAGGTTGTGTGGCTTGGTGATAAACATGATTACCTAATGAACAATCTCATCAGTCCAAGAAATTAACATTTCTAAAAAAAATTGGGCATCTGAATTGTTTATTCCAAACCTGATCAGATTTAAAGACTATGATTACAAAGTATTCTGAAGAAGACAAATGTTCATGTGCTTCAGTATGCACTTACACGCCCATTCTGTACAACCTGCCTCATCTTCTAAAAGAGCATCTCTTACAACAGTCAGGACTTAGCGCATTGTGATTCTTCCGCCTAAGTGGTAAATCAACAAGGAAACAAACAGGGAGAGTATGGAAGCAAAGCTGTTGCCTCAGCCTATTCCCTTTACCAGGGTGGGTAACTGAACAGAGTGAGGAGAAGGAATCTCCACTTTGCAAGTGGCAGTGCTAATCTTCCTCTAACAGCTCTCAAGTATCCCAGTCTGCTGGCCAAAAGGTACAGGCCTTTGTCAGATGGTAAAAGCCATGTCCTTTATAACTGTACATGAGTGACCTTTGTTAGTTTTCATATATACCTGAGTGTACTAAATCATTTACCTGAATCCCCATAACACTAACATAGAAATAAAAAGCTTTAAAACGCCAACAGGCCTAAGACAGTCAAAATTATTTCAAAAAGTGTCTGTAGTCAGGATTCTCTAGAGGAACAAAACCAAAAATGGCACATTCTCTCTCTCTCTCTCTCTCTCTCTCTCTCCCCCTCTTCTCTCTCTCTCTCTCTTTTTAATTTTATATAAATATATATTTATATATATAATTATAGGGGCCACCTAAGACATCCTCCACAGGGTTGGATGTCTCAGGTGCTCTTCAGTATACACCAAAACTCCAAAACCCCGAAGAAGTAGGCACTAATGCTAGTGGAGGAATGAACTTGCCAGCCAGGGGACAAACCAGCAAAGAGAGAGCCTCCTCCTTCCATACCTTTCTACAGGGTACCAGCAGGTGTGGCCCAAATGAAAGGTGGATCTCCCAAGCTCAAAAGATCTGGATTAAAAGTGGGTCTTCCCACTTCAAAAGATTTAATTAAAAGAAAAATCCCTCACAGGTAGGCCAGCTGCTTGGATTTAAGTTAATTTCAGGTGTAATCAAGTTGAGAACCAAGAATGGCTATCATAGGGCCAAACCATGTCTCCTATTCGGGGTATTTAGATGTTTAGAAGAGTCCGTAGAATAATTCCTGCAATTTAAGTCCAATTCCTTGACTGGTTTTTCCTAGTGTCCTTTTTTATGCATATACACAGAAGGTCAGAGGAAAACCTGCAGGAAATGGGTTCTCTCCTTCCACTATGGGGGTTTCTGGAATGGGAATTCAGGTCTTTCAGGTTTGGCAGGAAGTACCATACCATTGAGCTGGCATACACTTGCATTTCAAGTCACAGGAGGCCTTCAATGGCCTTCACTCTTTGCTGGCTAGGAAAGGTTCCATTCAAACCTCTTTATGGAGCTGAGATATTCTTGAGTCAGAAGTTCCTAATCCTTAGTCAAAAACAAGTAGAAAAAGACTTCTGAAGCCTGCTGGAGAGGGAGAATCTGTTTGCCTCAGTGATCTGGTCTGTGGGAGGCTACCCACAATGCAGGAGATTATCCAACACACATGTTCATAGAGGCAGCATTGAGTAGACTCAGTGGGTTTAAAAACAGAACACATGGAAATTTGCAAGAAAGGTGTTGGGAAGAGGATGGGAAAGAATTGAAGGGGAGAGAACAGGGAGGGGGTGTGAATTTGATCAAAACACATTATATGCATGTACGAAATTCTCAAACAATAAAAAAGGACACATTAGAAACAGAGAGAAAAGAGACTGTAGAGCTGATCTACTATTCCGTCTCCCAGTGCTGGAAACCCAAACTTTCCAGTACTCACCAGTCATGCCATTTTGCAAAAAGGTCTTCTCCCAACACAGAAAACAAAAGCCCAAAGCATTAGCTCCAAAATGAACTCCATGTCCCCCAAATAAGATATAACACCGGATGATGACACCCCATCAATGTGTGGAATGGACAGGGCAAGCTCCTATTCCATCTTCCAGACAAAAGTGGTTCTCATGGCCTTGGGACCACAACTGTGAGCAGCACTGAGATGGGTTCAACTTCAGTCAGTACAGTATTTGCCTTCAAATTCATAGGAGAAAGTAATGGAAGATAGAGCTCCACCCACTCACACAATTTGCAGATCCTGCGTAGAAATGGGCATCCCTTCCTTGTAAAAACAGGAAGAATGGGAAGGACCATACAGCTATGCCCATTATTGGTCAGAATGCAAAACTGAAATTCTCCCACTGGAAACAGAAGGAGAAGAGAATGAACAAAAAGAACAAAAGAACACAAGCTGGCAAGAACTTCCTCTCACTTTGTTAGCTTCTTCAAACAGATCCAAAACTCAATAGAGTAAGTAAATTCCAGTTTATTGTATGTCCTCTTTATTTACAGTACAAGTCTCTAAAAGGCTAGGGTAGTTATCTTTAAATAATGTCAATCATATAAAACAGTTGGAAACAAAGTTAGAGAAATATTCACATTTCAATACTTTTAATATTGAGTTTTCATATTAAATAAGGATGCTACTGTAAATTACAATGTTATTTGTTGATGAAAGACATTATGTACATTTCTTTTACAAAACTGGTAAAGCAGCATTAACAAAACTGCTCATGATTGTAATTTTCATTTTTTCCTATAATATACTGCACCGTTACAAAACCAACCAAAAAGGGCATTGCACTAGATGTTTAAATACTGCTAAGTCACTTTGAGAGTATGAATGTCCTGGTCAGACTTCACCAGGCCCACTAACAACAGTTTTCACACTTGAAACAGCTAACTTTCTACAAGCTGATAACCTTTCTTGGTATTGCCAAGAAGCCCACTGGTTAAAGTGCCAAGAAACCATCAGCCACAAAGGTGTCATACAAGCCAAATGCTGGCATGAATGACCCTATTATTCACATAGATGCTCAGATGTCCGTAGGAAACCTTGAGAAGCTATAAAAACCTCAGTGGACTACAAAGGGCTCACAACAGCTTATTTCTCCTTTCTTCCCTCAGGTACAAAGGAAAAAAGTAAGTCTCTTCTTTTTTTTTAAACAAAATTTTATGTTATCAAAAAGCTTCATATTTATAAACAAGATTTTTATACAAAGCAACATGCTGACATAATTCTCTCATGTTGCTATCAATTACTTTGGAATTCATATTATATTCTGAGCATGTGATTTCTTCCTCATTCACAACTTTTCAACATTAATAGTCTCTAGACCATGACAGAGAGTTCAAGAGGACAGACAACAGCCATTCAATTCAAAGCACTCCAAATACTATCTATACATACATATACATGGTAGCAGCTAAATGCAAGTAGCCAGGAGTCACACACTTGTACCTTGCAAAATAGTTCAATTGTGTGTTTCCCCTTCATTAACACCAGCTTGGCATTAATTTTAAAAGGTCAAGTCAAGCTTTCAAAGCAATAACTCTGCCTCAGAAAATTTAGTCACCAAAATGCCAGAGGCAACAATACTTTAAAAGCAAAACTGCTTTCCAAGTCAGGGGCAAGAGAGGATGGAGATGCCATGTCCTGTTGGAGGTTACTGCCCTGGAGCTCAGCTATGTGCACTGTACTGAAACCAACAAGAAAAACAGCAGGAAAAGGCATCATTCTAGTTCTGAGAGTGAGGAGGACATAGCCCTAACCAAACAGACAGAATAAATGAACAGACACAAACAGAGGTGGCATTCGAACCAGACACAAAAGTCTTTGTTTCTGGGTATACAGAAAATAAGTGTTCCGTGCCATCTTCACCTCGGTACAACTCCTTTACTGACTTCTAATATCACAACTGGACTCGTAGTGTTTGGTCCACCTTCACAAGGCACAGATGCAAGGCTGATGAGGCCAAGGCTTAACATCAGGTAGACATAAGACCTCATTCAACTTGCTGAGTTCAAAACTAGTCATGCTCTCAATAAGCAACAAACGGCTTCATTCTCTACAGCAAACTTGCCAAACTTGTGCCTAGTTAGGGTGCAGACTATCCTACATAGCAAAATATACCCAATCTTTCTCTCTCTCTTTTTTTTAATATTGATGTGCTATTAGAGAAAATCTGAAAAAATGGAATTATTACAACTTTATAAATGTCCAAATATCCTTGTTACATAAAAGCCAAGAGGACATGGGCACCATTGTGGGGTAAGAGCCTGTCCTCAGAGTCCAGGGTCCCTGACCACTTTTCAGATGAAACTGCAGACTACTAACAGGGTCCTTATGTGGGAGGCACTTCACCAATCAGCATCTCTCAGCAGCCCTGCTCAGTGTGGGAGAAACTTAAAAATGAGAATATCCACACTGAAACGGTTCCCTACTGAACTGCTAGAAGTATTGAAAGATACTTTCCCACTATTAAAAAAAAGTTCCTTCTCAGTTTCTTGGATTGGCTCTAATCTATCTTTTACTGTTAAGAAAAAAAAAAATCATTGTTAATTATTCACTTAGGGATTCAGTGACTATATATTCACTTACTGCTCATTTTGTTTCCCCAAAATGAGAGGAAACTCAGAATGTGGGTCTGAGTGCTGTTTGGCACATTACAGAGAAGTTTTAAACAAGCTCCTTACAAAGACCTAAGAAAGGCTTTAAAGCTAACAGTTGTAGGCTCTCATCACCCACAGAAAAGATAGAATGTTAACACAGTTAAAAACACAGTTAAAAACAAAGTAAGATGGAGAATACAGAGTATGGCAGGATTCCCAGTCAAAATTCCTAACAAAGCAAGCACCATTCTGTTTAACTGGCAATTGATAAATCAGACTTTTCCTAACGTTTCCAGAAATTATAAGAACAAACACAAAGTTACTACATAGGAAACAAAATGTATTAAGCAAGTCTGTACTTGCCTTCTCAGGGAAAAAGTATAAAATGTGATGCCAGACAGCCACAGACTACCAAATGGTAGTTCCAATCTACTACATAGACTGACAGATTGTATCAGCCACAGTCTACCAGACAGACAGCCACAATCTACCAGTCACAATTTATCAGATAGTCACAATCTATCAGTCGACCACACAGTCAATCAGACAGCTTTATTCTTCACACAATTGAGTTAGTAAATATGAGAACTCAATTTCTTACCTCTACATATTCATTCATCTCTAATCGCAGCCCCTTAAAAAGATCCTGTCTAACTTTGTACAGTTTCCCGATTTACAGGCAGCTAATTTCAAGTAACAGAAGCAAAGTACAATCCATGGAGCTTTTACCCCACAATTATGGACAGTCTAAAGACAGTCTGAACAGTCCACAGAACTGAAAGGCCTTTGTGTTCAGTGGTATATGAGACAAAGAAATAAAACGTGTCATAGAGTTTGGGTCTCTTGCTCAGATCCACTTTCCTTCTCAGTGTTTCAAATCATCTGCACGATTTCAGCAATTCAAATCCAACCCTGTCCAGTGGTCTGGCACCATCAGGAAATACTTGTCCATTGCTTCACAAAATCTAGTCCTATACAACTCTGGAGAGACCACGGTTGGCATTTTACCTAAGATAATAGAAAGACAAAAGGGAAGAATAAAACTGTTTAAATGTATGTACATATAAAAAACAAATTGGGCAACTGACTTAACAAACCATAAACTGCTACATGCCAAAGCACTCTCTGAGAGTGGAGGCAGGGTGTCTGCTATGACTGACAGACACACACAGACACACAGACACACACACACACAGCCATATAGCTGCATGAGTTCTTCTCTTGAGCTCAGAGATTTCTAAACTCAGGAATGAACTACAGAATCGAAAAGATAGCAAGTGTTACTTAAAGACAATCTTTTATTCAGAATCTCTGGCTTTTTAAAAACTTCTTACTCTGAAAACCTCTGTCATAAACCCAGTATTTCCCTACTTAAATACTTCTTCGCATTAAAGTCATTTCTGAAAATCAGAGCAAGCATATTAGTTTGGTTTGGTTTTGTGTGTAGAAAAGGGGGTCTTAATCATGATGCTCCTACCTCAGACTCCTACGCACTGGAATTACAGTAAACCGCCATACCTGACTACCATGCTTTAGCATCTTAAAAATTCAAGGAATATATGAGAATAGTTTAAACATTTTCTCACCTTGGCCTCCTAAAATTCCTGTTGACTTCACAACCATCTCGAGCTTTTTGTCCCATGTAAATGTTCGAATATAATCTAGGGATGGAACGGGGGCAACATGAGCAGAAAGCTATCATAAGCATAAGCCAGAAGGTCACAATGCCTATTTCTATGACACTTTCACTACTGCTGTTCAAAGGGCTGTCCCCACATTACTCTGGTTAATTCCTACAAATCTTGACACAGAGCCTCCTTTTAAAGTAATTATCATTACTTTTTCATTTATATTTTGGAAATTAAGAAACTAAACAGAACAGACTAGATGAAAACTTGTTTGTGAACTTTGAAATTATAAATGAAAGCTTCCAAAAATATCCAGTGATTATGATACTACATGAGTTCAGCAGACTCTCTGAAATTTTACTCTAGTTTTAATCATGAGCTCTAAGTGAGTACAATTATTGACTTACCTATGATTCCAACTACCAACTCATTGCTAGTGTCATCTCGACCAACCAGCAAAGAATAGTCTATAATGAGGTGGCTCGAAAGGAAATGGGCATCACTATGGATGGAAGTTCTCAGCACAGATTTGGAATGGGAACGAATATACAGAGGGTTGTCACGAACCATCTTTAAGAGGTTTTCATCCAGTAGAACTACATCACAACTCTCTTTCCCAGTGTCAGTTTTTACATTTCGATTTCTAAGTGAACCTTTCAAATCAAAAACCTAGCAAAACAAAAAGTCTTTATCATTGATGTGCAAATTTGCCCCTATAGTTAATTAGTGCAATTAAAAGGCAAAAAGATTCCTTGTGGTTACTATAATATACACAGCTAAATTTTATTTCAAACTTTAACTTTCCTAATATAGATCACAAATACAGAGTGATAGAAACATGATATAAAAAGTACATAGTATATGATACATTAAATTTGTGGTGATACAATTGTACCATATAAAACAATATACTGGTATTCAATAGAACAGTTCAGAACTAATCTGTCAATGTAACCAATTTTAAAATATATTAAGTTTCAGATTGTTTAACAGTATGAAAGAAGACACAAATAGTCTTGGGAAACAAAATATTAAAACTCTATATAATTATTTAAGGCAATGTACATGGGAGAACATAAATTTCAGAGTATCTGGAAAGTAGGAATGTCAAAGAACTCAATGAGTAGAACCATCCAAGAGTGTGTTCTACAGACCAGTGTTAGCCAGTTACTCCTGGCTCATGAAGATGTTACAGCTAGCAGCAGACATAAAGCACACAGTGTAGCTCAGCCTGCGTTCTCATACAAAGACATTCTCAGGTCAAGGAGCAGCACTTCAAAAAGCACTATGAAGTCTAGAAGAGGTGCCTAGTTAGCTGCAGCAGGTAGAAATGACATTCTCACAACACCTAAACCAACATAAAACAGCCAAGGACTGGCAGGTGCTCAATCTCTCTAGGGCTCAGCTAATTTGATTTTAAAATTAAGAAGGTATGAGAACAACTTCCTTCTTAATCCACAAGCCTCCTGATTCTAAAATATTAAATTTTACAATGAGTTACATACTAATTTTTCTTTCTTCCAAAAATAAGTTAAATGTTCACTGTTGACTAACAAACGCTGTTGTTCAAATTTACTATATACATATTCAAGAACCAAACTACAAGGGGTCCTCACAGTCGAGCGCTTCACACAGTCCAGTATCTCACCTGTGCCATCTTCCTCCCATAGAACAGGTTTTCCATGACAAGGAGATCTAACTTCTTCTCAGTGTTGTTCTGAGAGTTCTTATAACCAATTCTGTAAACACCAAGAATTTTGGCCAAAGCAGTGGGCCTCTAATCAAAAAGAGATCAAAATAAACTATTACCAAAATAAGATTATCTCTAAGTCATATAGTATCTGGTTTATCCATGTATTAGCCAAGAATGATTATCTACTGATATACCAGCAACAGGTACTTGAAATTCTTCAAAGTCAGAAGTTGCAATTGAATATAATGCATGCCAGTAACAATGGTAGATCCATAAATTGTATAACAGGATAGCCCTTCACAGCAGTTCAAATTAAAAGACTTTATCATCACATGGATATTATTTCTCCCAATAATCTGCAATAAATTATTACTTAACAACAACCCCCCCAAAAAATCCCTTGTAATTCCTTCATAAAATATTCACGGTCATTTATCAATGGCAAGTGGGCAAACATAAGCCACTGTTTTCCCTGATAGCTAAGGGAAGCACCTTCCCATTTCTCAACAAAAATATAAGTCATAATGTTAGTTGGAGTCAGTCGTATAGGTCTCTAGACATAAATGCCCTTCCCTGATAATGAGATCAACAACTAACTTATCCACCATCATGGAGCCCTCATCTAGCACCTGTTGGAAACAGAAGCAAACACCCATAACTAAACATTGAGTCAAACTAGAATCCAGATGCAGAGAAAGAGGACAAGACCAGGTTGCAGAAACACATAGAGACAGCTGACCTGAACAAGGAGGAGCTAACGACCCCCAGACTGATAGCTGGGAATCCAGCATGGAACTGACTCAGACCCCCCTGAATATGGGTCTCAGCTAGAAGGACTGAGCAGTCTAAGTGACCTCAGACAGTGGAACCAGGATGTATTCCTGGTGCACAAAAGGACCTTGCAGACACATCCCCCATGGAAGGATAACTGCCTTAATCTAGAGACAGGAGAGAAGTCCTAGTCCGTACTTCAAATGACTTGACAGATTTACATGACCCCACCTGGATAGCATAGCCCTACAAGTGGAATGGGGATGGGGGGATGGGAAGGGAGGGTGGTCAGGGTGAATGTGAGGGGGGAGAGAAGGTAAGAAGGACGAAGGAAGGGAGGGAGAAGGGAGGGAGGGGGAACTGGGATCGACGTGTAAAATAAAAAAATAATAAAAAAGAAAAAAAAATTCATTAGATGAACATCTAATAGTCTCAATTAACTTATGTGTGTGTGTGTGTGTGTGTGTGTGTGTGTAAGTATGTATACACCAATCAAAAGCTAATTGCTTAAGGTTACATGGTTGCTCAATGGCAGAGGTAAGAAACTCTCCATTCCTTCACATCGCAATAGTGTAAGAGAGTCCCAGGTGTGCCCTGCTCTTACCTTAGCACAGAGAAAGCTTTTGTCATGAACTGAGGATATAAAAGTCCCAATGAACTGTAACTACAAACCAAGACTTAAGGATTTATACCTTTTGTTGAACAGCATTTGTGATATAATTGAAGTAGTGTGGTGCAAAGTCAAGGAAAGACTGGACTTCCAAGCGGGGCATTTGCTTCAAAATGAATCTATCATCTACAAGGAAGAAATGCCACATTTATTCACCAGAATACATATTGTCTGTTCTAAAGTAAAAGTGAAATCATTCCAGAGAACCCAAACCACCTGTTTATTTTGTTCTGAGACTTTTTTTAACCAATAGTGAAAATTTTGATCAGCAAGCAATTCGCAATTAAAATATTAGGAGTCCTAAAGATTATATGGACAAGAACATCTACTTTTTAAATCTACCCTCAAATCTAAATTCACAGCATGAATTCATTTACTTTTTAGAACTGTCAAAGAAAATGCTACTTTAGTAACTCTTGAAAGTTATTAAAGTTTTTATCAAATCACAAATCTTAACTTTCCTGAATAATTTTGTGTTCAGTGGGTATTATGCATTAAGTAAGCCTGTGTAGGAAAGAACTTGGCCTTTGAATATTCTGGCCAAACATTTCTGCTATTACCTTTCTATTAGCAGTTCTGTGGCACCCAACCAAGTTTCCCACAAGCTGTTTGCTATGGTTTGAATTTGAAATATTCCCCTCCAGTCCCATGTTTTCAAGCTTGTTTAGTATAGGATACTACTATGGGGAGGTGTGAAACATTTAGGATGTGGGTCACAGTTGGAAAACAGAGATTATTTATTTTCCCTCCACTCCTGCCTCACTTTCTGCTTCCTGTCTGAGGTGATGTGAATGGCTACCAACCACCACATGCTCCCACTGCCAACACTCAGGAGCTGAAACATGAGCCAAGATAAACCTGTTCTCCCTTAAGCTGTCTCCATCAGATATTTGGATCACAGGGATATTACATAACTAATGTAGTTTCTACATACATTTGGAAAACTCAGAATTAGAAAGAGATCAGCAAGCATTTGACCTACGTCTGAGCCTATAGTCTTCTAAGATTTTATGGCTCTTCTCGGGAACAGAAAGAAATGAGAGAACACTGTTTGCCAACAGCTAATACACAAGTGCTTCGTGAACTGTCTCAAGGTAAAAAACGGCGAGTAAAGAGAATTACCTTCAGTGGCATAGAAAGCAGCTCATGACTTGCCTCCCGGGCCTGCCAGGGTGATGAATGAGAAAGGGAAGCGAATGAAATCTTCTTCACTGCTGCCCAGAACCACTTCACGCATCTTATGGAATTCTCCTACGTAGTACAGCCGACAGTAAAACTTGGCATTCGCATCCGAAAATTCTACAAAGATAATTGAAAGAGGAGAGGACAAAAGGTATATAAACAGAAAAATCTCTTCTCTCTCCAAGTACCAACACATTATGAAAGAAGGCATCTTTCATAATGAAGTAAATCTGGTCAATCACAATTATATAATGGTGAGCTTAACAGTATCAGGGAATACCAACTGGCCACTCTTACTTATCTTGAACAACTCTAATATAAGACTGTGCTCTACTTTTACAGTGGCTACAGATTTTCTTCACTGTACTTCTAAAGCTATTCTTAAACATCATCTTTTATGAGCACATGGCCATATGGCACTGAGGATCGAACCCAGGGCGAAAAGCGTGCTGGGCAAGAACATCATCCCCAGTTTGTCAATCTCTGTGTTTCTCAATTACATAGCAAGAAAATATTCAAATTTTAAAAATTAAAGTATAATTTATAAATATATTACAATATAATTAAATCAAGAAAATAAGTAGTACAGGTTTTATAAATTAAATAAAACTCTTACCAACACCTAACACTAATTTAAACAAAACAAAACCAGTCCATTTATCTAGAATGAAATTACACATATAGTCCCTGTCCTTAGACAAAATGGTATTGTGGGGGGGGAGAAGAGGGAGTGGTAGGAGAGGAGGGAGGGGAACTAGCATTGGAATGTAAACAATAAATTAATTAAAAAAGGAAAAAGTATTATTGTATACTTACGAAGTTCCACATGAGGATTTGTGAGTTGTTTTCCTCTGTGTATCTCCTCCTTCTGCCTCATCTAAAAGGTTTAATATCATTAGTTCAAAGCAAAACATAGTTAGAAGTTCATTTTGTCTTTTTACCCAATACAGCAACTAAAGTTATCAAAATAATAATACAAATATCTTAATCGAATCACTATAAAACACATACTGGACAAAGTGTGTAAATGTCTACAATAAAAATGTATGTTATTTCCTGAGATTTCACTATTTCAGGCTGGATCACTTTTCTTACAGGTAAGTGATTTATTTCTGTGACAGCAATACAGTAAACTCAACTTTTTACAACAAAAATCCCATGGCTTTGACATATTTTTTTCTAAGTGTAAATATATAAACACGTTTCTTCAACATATTAAAGTCTTATATAGTTGTTTTTTTCTTTTGCATTTGACTCATCTTTCTGGCCAGATCCACTGTGTTTACTGTAGATGAGGAACATATCCTAATATCTTAAAAAAAAAAAAAAAAAAAAAAAAAAAAAAAGCCATACCCTAAGTTTCACATTTCAAAACCATTTGTTAGGCTTCATATCCCTCCAAGAAATACATTATACACACCTATAGTCAAACTACTGAATAGTAAGCAGATATTTTAATAACTAGTAGAGAAAATTTATTAGTTGCTATTTTTTTTTGTCTTGTTTTGCTTAGCTTTGAAGTAGGGTGATCTAAACTGGCCATGAACTCACAATCCTCCTGCCTCAGCTTACTGAGTGTTAAGATTATAGCTGCATACCACCAAGACAATCTTCAGTTTTGATTTTTTTCTTTTTTATATAAAATATATGTTGATCATATTCTTTTCCCTCCCCGAGCTCCTCCAAGATCCTCTACTCCTCCCTACCCAACCAACTTCATGCTCTCATGTTCTGATCCTCTTTCCCAAATCAGAAAAGGGAGGAGAGAGGGGAAAGGGAGAAGGAGGAGGGAGGGAAGATGGGGGGGGCATGAAGGTCAAAGCAAAATCTATTAAGACAAAAAAAAATACTTAAACAAAACATGCATATATATAAAAACAAAAAAATAGTCTGTAATCTGTGTTGCGTTGTCCAATTACTCCTGGGTCGTGGGGCCTGCCCTAGAGTGTGGTTGATAAACTCAGCGATACTCCATTGGCAAGAACTGACTTTCCTTTCCTAGCAGGAATCAATTACTACTAACAGCTTCTTGGTTAGGAGTAGGACTTTCAAAGCAGACAAAAAAAAAAAAAAAAATCCCTGTATTAAGGAAGAGCAATTGCTATGTTTTAAACTACTGGTCCATGGTTTAACTTACAAGTCACCAACAATTTCTTAAACACTTCCTAAGTTACAACTATTCAACTGGCCGATTTAATGTAAAGCAATCAGACAACAGGAAATGAATGCATATGCCCCTATTATTTTTAGTAGCAGCAGGTTGGTCAAATTTGCCATATCTGAACATAATTAATTAGGTAACATAATTTTTAAATATCAAAATGGTGCACATAAATAGCCACATCTTACAGGGACTGAGAAAGAAAGAAAACATCTGGAGGGGATAATGGACAATGAAAAGGTTAATGTATATTATAAATTACATTTACATGCATAATGCCACTGAGCCCTTAAAAGACTTTGCTTTTGTTTCATTATAGGTACGGACACTCAGGATTCCTGATTCTAGCACAAAAGAAATAGCATTGCAGACATCTGAAGCCAGATGGACTCTGCAAGTATCATGTTGTTTTTGGTGTATTACACTAAAGTTAAAATAGAGAGTGCCCTGGGTTCAGCAAAGGGTTACTTACAAACCGAGGAAAATAAATTAAAGCTTAAAAGAAGCACATGTGGTCCACTTAACACACCTTGAGGCTCCAGGCCTTAGCTCTCGTCCCCTCTTTACCGGTCTGCCCAACCTGGTAGTAAGCACTGTCAGCCCCATGTAAGGTTTCTCTCTTCTGAGAAGAGGGTCAGGGCTCTTCCAGAAGTTCCTCTGAAGAAGGACAACATTCCTGAAGCTTTTTGGCTTAAAATAAAGATAACATATTAATTTACATATTACTAAGGCTGGAAAAGGTTTCCAACCTTTGTTGGCAGAGTCTTGTTGCGTATGTAGCTAAGGGTCTGCCTTGCTCAGATATACTTGTTTACAGACTTTAATCCCACATGCTGCTGCTGTTTCTGGGTGAGTGGGCACCCTCACTGGAAACAAGACAAATGTTCAACTAGTTGAAGGTCAAATGTAAGAATTCTCAGAAAGCCACACACAACTCTTTTTAAAGCAGTCATATTTTAAGCAGTAGAATGATTAGCACAGCGGTCTTAAAATATTGCAGTAGAGGTTACAAATCTTAACGTGAAACAATTTTACCACAAGCTGCAAGAATTCAGAGTTAAGGTAACATCCTTGTATCTTTTGTGCTCTGAACTGTTTTAAGATTAATTTATTTTCATGTTCATGAATGCCTGTGGAAGCCAGAATCCCCTGGAACTGGAGAAACAGAAAGTTGTTAGCTATCATGTGGATGACAGACTCAAACCCAGGTTCACTCGAAGAGTGAAAGAGCAGCCAGCATTCAGCCCCTAAGCCAGCTTTCTAGTCCCTGTATTCCATATTTTAACAGAGAAAAACATTGTGTTCTCAGTACCTTTCAAAAAAAAATATATATATATATATTATATATATATATATATTATATATTTTTATATATCATATATCATATATCACAAGGGGCTGGAAAGACAGACAGCAAAGCAACTAAAAACATCGTATTGCTCTAGCAGAGGACTGAGGTCTGTCCCCAGCACCCACAGCAGACAGCTCAAACTGCCCCTAACTCCAGCTGTAAATCTGACACCTTCTTGTGATCCAATGGGCACCTAGACTAAAATGCACACGCACGTGTATGTGCACACACACACACACACACACACAATTAAAAACAAAATAGGTGCTGGGGAGATGACTTGGCAGGTAGAGCACATATTGCTCTTGCAGCTCAGGGATCGGACATCCTCCTCTGTCCTCCAGGAGATGCACAAGCATACAGATATCAGACATGCAGAAACAGAAATATTTTTTTAATTTTTTATGTGCAATGATGTTTTAGATCATCTGGAACAGGAGTTACAGACAATTGTGAGCTACCATGTGGATGCTGGGAGCTGAACCAGGGTCCTCTGGAAGAGCAGTCAGTGCTCTCAACCACAAAGCCATTCCATCAACCCCAAAAATGAATTCTTAAAAAGAAAAAAAAAACTAACATATAAAAATTTTAAAGTATTCTAGAATGGCAAGAACTTACACTCTTTTTTTTTTTTTTTTTTTTTTTTTTTTGAGTTTCATTCACCATTTAATATGTGTGGTTCTAATAATTAATATTTACAAAATCCACAGTGAATCAATCATAAAAGTGCTTACTATCCACTGGTGCACAAGTCTTTGCTAACAGAACAGCAATATTGTGGTGACAGCCATGTGTAGAGACCATGGATGGTGACTCTCTCTCACTCCCCCACAGACACACACACACACACACACACACACACACACACCAGGGCCTGCTGCTCTTAATTCCTCAGTCTTTTGTAGAGTCAGAGGTGGCTGGCTCTAACACTGGGTTCTGATGAGTAGGACTGAAGGGCAAAGATGCACTTATAATAAAGAGGATTTTAGATATACTCTACACCACTCTTCTCTCTGCTTGAACACAAATTTGGTTTACTGTGCTTTAAAAAAAAAAAAAACAGGAAAAATAAAAGAAAATCTCTGTTGTCAAAATAATGCTGAGCAGACAAATCAACACCATTAGCTGCCTTCTTCCAGGAAGGTTAGTCACTTGTTGAGTCTTTACAGTCAGTTGAGCTTTATGGTTCTACCAATCCAAAGCATCAGTAGACAACGGACATAAGCTACATTCAAGTTCTAGCTCTACTTCCAGCTAGCCTGAGCAAGTACATTAGTCTAAACTGCAGCTTCCTTCCTAAAAATATGGATGCACCAGATACTCTTATGAGACTATGATTAAAGGGGACAATACCAAAATAGGTGTCATTACATCATTAAAATTTAAAAAGAATGTACATTGTGGTTGTTTCACAGGTTGTATATTTTAAGCCCAGTTTAAGAAAGACAGACCCTTCTTGTGCACAAAGGGCTTCTACAAGTTTTAAGTTCAGTAAATTAAATCTACATTTCAAGTAAGGCTCAAAGAGGAAGCAAAACATCTCTAAAAGAGGATGTTTTTTATGTGTTTATTTTTCAAAAACCAATTCTTACCAGATGGCATTTCTTATCAATTTTGTTTTCTTCCACAAACCATAAATACGACAATTATAGAAATGTCTGCATTTGGGAGCTGGTGAGATGGCTCAATGGTTATGGGCACTTGCCTCCAGGCCCAATAACCTGGCAAGATCACTGGGTTCCACATAGTGGAAAGTTAGACTAACTCCCACAAATTGTCCTCTGGTTTCCACACTCATGTTTCTCTCTCACACCCCCCTCACATGCACACACACTATAATAATAATTAGTACATTAACAAAAACTCGGTCTTACTTAGCTAAGGTTCTGCATCCACAGCCCGGCTTGTCTGTCCTCCACTGGCCTCAGGTAATCTGATAGGGCTCTTCTCTTTGGTCTGTTATCTAAAGCACTATCATGAAAACAAAGGATAAAATAGTTTGAAGATATTCAAATAGAAAAAAAATGTATCCTATTCCCTAGATTAATATATTTCTTACCTAATGCCACCCACAAACCAGAAATTTAATCATAATTTTGATAAACACAAGTTACAAAAAAATCTTGAAATATCTACTAGGTTAAAAAAAATACTAGAGCAGAGAAAACTATATACAAATGTACAATAGACTTTTATAAAATTTTCCCCAACACTGTTAGGACTATAAGCCAATTACAGAAATACATAAATTTCATTTTCTCTTACTTTAATCACAAAGATAATTCACTCTAAATTTTATTGGGTCAGTAAAACAGTAAGGATAAGCCTAGCCAATTTCTGTCTACAACACAGAATATGCTTAAGTAGATTCATTTGAGCATTTATTTTCTAAATATTAGGTTTCTTTAGTACTCTCGAAACTTTACATTCACTTAAAATTATAAAGCCAAGCACTAGCACAATTCTTTACAGGTTACTGTTTTTATTTTTAAATAAAACAGCTGCTTATTTTATCATTTAAAAAATTGCAAGTTTTTCATCTGGCGCACAATGACATCACAGCAAATGTCAGAAACTAGATCCTGAGGGCTATATGAGGTCTTTACAAGACTTGGATTTGGTTGCTCTAACAGCTAGCTGAAATGAATTATGTGAATCCCAGAAGGTTTTGTACCAAACTAAAGTCCAAGGATATAGAAAATGACGACATAGCTCAATTGAAAAAGGTTCTACGTGATCATTAGTCACCTATTTGTTGGAAGCCCTTCTTCAGCACTGTTCCACTGAACTTGCTTTGGACAATTCCTCTAAGGCATTGGTATTTCTTTACAACTTGGGGTAGAAATAGGTTGAAAAATGTTAAACATTAAACCTTCTTTAACAATAAATCATGTTTTAAAATAAATTTTGTACTATAGAAGCATAATCATTCTAGATGTCCATAATTAAACAAATATACTAGGAATACAAGAGTGATCAAGCTTTATAAAAAATATTAATGTCTTCACAAAGAATTAAAACTCATCAACTTGTAGCTATATCCATTGTATAGGGGTTGGCATGTAGTTTAACAAGAGCTCTTGCTCTGAAGACCCTGAGTTTAATGGCCATCAACACCCACCCACCCACCCACCCACCCAACCCCACCCACTTCCCCTTAAAAAGAACCTAGCTACAACTATCTGGATCAAATAAGAAACACTAAGACTTAGTACCAACAGAGGGTAATGGAATCTGAAAGTGACTTTCTATTTAAATGAGCTAAAATTTTTTTAAATAACATTCTAGTTTAAAAATCTGATTCCTGGATTAGTAACACATAATACAAGTATGTATTACTATCAAAACAGTGAAACATGAACTCAGAACACTTCTCCTAGTACTATAAAAAATGGTTATATTTTTGGCCTTTACTATCTACGATAGACTATGATTAATCCAACAAGGTAAAAGCAAGTATTATTTACATAATGCTAAAGCACAAAAAAAAAAAAGAATCATTCTATAGACTCTTATGAAGTGAAAAATTCACATTGTCTAAACTCAAAACTCCATGAAGGTAAAAGCATACACAACTATACTACTTCTCTGTATATCCAATATCTATGTACCACATTTTGTTTATAACCAAATTATTTTTCAATACATTTAAAAATTGTTTTTATGTTTTACAATGGAAAATTTTAGTTAAGTACCCCAGGTGCTATTTAGATTAAATCCACCACTTCGAAGATAGTTTTACAAATGAGATTCTGAGGTTTTTAGATATTAGACATAAGGATAAACAGTAACTCTTTAGTTACATATCCAAACATGTCTTTGGAACAAGGGGCAACATCCCCCTTTCTATCCTCTAGATAGAAAATGTTTTAGCCAGTATGTGTGGGAGGAAGGAAATGATATTCAGACATTCCAAAATGGGTATGCTGCACTGTCATGTTAACAACTAAACTACAGTAAGTTACAGGGGTATAAATTAGATAGCGTGGTCAGAATATTCAAGGGTTAGTAAATATCATGCCAAGTCACATTAGTTTCTAAGTACTTGCTTAAAAGCCATGCCAAATCTCATTATTTCAGTAAAGGTTTTCAAATTTTAAAAAAAAATTTAAAAAGTTCTTAAACAGAATAATTAATAGATTTAGCAACATACAGATTAACTACAGGAAAGGCTTATAATACCTGAGGTGCAAACGCAATGATGGAGCTGGGCTCTTTCTCACAGACAGCAATGGGCACCCGTTCATATTCATACATTAAATAGTGCTTATCTGGATCACTGTGCAATAAAGTAAGAATATAATTAGAAGTCAAATATAAAATCAATTAACACAGTACAATCAAATCTCAGGGCAACTTTAAGGTAACTGAACAATATAAACATAAGTAAGAAAGCCAAAATGCATGCAAATGCTGAGAAACTAAATTAATTAAACAACAAAAATACAAAGGAAAGTTTATAAATCAATTGGAAAATAGTCAGAAAAATGTTTGGGGCTGGAGAGATGACTCAGCAGTTAAGTGAAAGTGGACCAGGGCTTCAGTCCTAGCACCCACATGCAGCTTTGCAACTGTCTGTCACTTCAGTCCAGAGGGAATCCAATGCCCTCTTCTGGCCTCTCCAGGCTCACATTTGATACACAGGTATACATGTAGGCAAAACACCCATACACATAAAATAAAAAGCAAATAGGTTCCAAATAGAACTCTATAATAATTACTCCAAAGCTTTACCTGTTGCTAAGATCTTGGTCTCAAAAAAGAATATGCAATAAATAATCTAACATACAGTGTTCTATTCTAACTCTCAGATAAGCCTAATAGTTATGTGAAATAGTTTCGGTTCCACAGCAATAACATAACAAAGCCACTCCACTGTTATCACATGTAAACCAAGTGTTAACTTGACTTCAACCCAAATTTTGCTCCCTAACTTGCCCCAATGGGAACCATTAGGTAGAGGCATTCACTTTACTTAAATGTCAACTTCTCACTATCCAATGTAGTAGGGAAAAAACAATAGTGAGTTAAGTTCTACTAAAGCATTTTCTGTATGTGTGCATGGTTAACAATGCACTGATGAAAACAAACCACCAGGCACACTCATTTATAGTATGGGGGTAAGAAACAATTCTGTGGTGGATGCAGTAAGAGGGTTGTTATGGATGAATGTTTAACTCTTGTTCCCCAAACACTAAGTTGAAATCCTAGTCCCAGTGTAGTGGTGTTGGGAGACAGTGCCTTTAGATCAAGAGTGAGGACACCAAAGGGTTAGTGTCCTTAACACAAGGGACAAGTGAGCTCTTTCTCCATGTGAGGATGGCCTGGACCAGCCTCCAGAATTGTGAGAAACACATTTGTATTGTTTATAAGCAAACCAAGATATGGAAATTCATTAGAGCAGCCTACAGGAAGACATGATCCTGACAATACATAGAGGTCTAACTTGGTTAGTGCTAGGGCATAGAAGGGCATCCAGTAAAGTCTTCTTCAGAAAACAACATGATTTCCTGATTGAGAAAGACAGCGAGAACACAAAGGCCATTAATAGGAATAGGCCATTGTTTGTTCTAAACAGGAAGAAACAAATGGCATTGAAGAAACAGACATTAAGACCTAAAGTTGAGAAAGTGAGCCTCTTGTACTCGACTCCCATGTAACTGACTTGTCTCTACTTGTCTCCTCTCCAAAACCATGACCCCAAGAGCAACGCTCTCCATTTGGGGGCCAAGAGAACAGGCACCAAATAAAGATTGAATTACTACTGAATAAGAACCTAAGTAAATGCTCATGCTTTGGAAAGTCTTGTACCAGTATAACAAAGGCAGCATTTGATGGCCATACAGGTCAACCAGTAGAAAACAAGCTTTTACAGCCATCATGCATTCCTTTCCAGGCTGAGTATGTACAGCATTTAAAAAAAAAAAAAAAAATGAAAATAAACATACATGGCTCATTTTGTTCCTTATCAGTACCCTGTTAAATAAGTCATAGAGATGGCAATGCACTCATATACAACTAGCAATATGTCTTCTAAAGATAAATGAATGTGGGCTGAGGGAATGAACCTAGTACCATATAAAAATCTAGATATGACCATACAAGCCTGTGAACCCCCCCAGGACTAAGGGAGTCAGAGACAAGAGGATCACCAGGGCTTGCCGGCCATCAGCTAGGTCTGGGTTCAGTGAAAGACCTTGTCTGTATACACACATGGCTATTTACTTGCATATACATGTACACACAAACACACACAACCTTCACATACTACACACACAAGCAAAATTTTAAAATAAATTCTTAAGACCAATGGATGTAGCAATATATCTTTACATAAACATATATATGCTGTGTGTGTTTTCATTAACTAGTGTCTTTACATACTATGCAACATTAGTTAACATTTCTTCTTCCATTCTCTACTACATAGTGATAAAACATTCTAAAAATTACATGAGGAAGCCATCTCTTTTACCAGGATGATGCAAAATTTAGAATTAAGAAACATATTTGCAAATAAACTGATCTAAATACATAGGGAGTAAGTAGAGAGAGAGGCACTTGGTTTTGAAATATTTACAAAGGAAATGGAATGGGATTATAGCTGTTCCCTGGAAGCAAATTAGCCAAGATGGCTTTCATGGTTGACTTTTCCTTCACCTGGCTGTCCCGAGGGATCCCAGCAAATGCCCATCAACTACATCTAGGGTGAAAAATATTCTACTTATACATTCACATTCAGGAAAAAATAAAAGTAGAAGTGTCTGCTTTTATTTCTTTTTCTCTTTGAGAATATAGACAGATACACTGAGCATCACGGATATAAAAATGGTTTTTCATTTTGGCCTTTAAGAAAAAGTGGCTGTTAGAAAATGGAACGAACAGTGAAATGTACTCAGCACTGACTCCCGCAGATAAGTTTAGTGCTTTACATTTGGAAACTGGGATTATTCTGGATCAATGGTCCTCTTACTGCCACAGAGACCACAAGGAATTCATGTCTGACCATGCATGAGCTGTCACAGTGTTGTCACCCCACTCAGGAACTGTGCTCTATGGTTAACCCCACCTGAGCTTAGTGGCAGTGGTAAAAGTGAGCCAAAGTTTAGAACCAAGTAAGCATTGACTTAAAAAAAAAAAAAAACAAGAAAAGAAAGAAGCAAGGCATGGGTTTTGTTATAACGTAAATGTTTACACACCTTAAGAAAGATGTCCCCCAAAAGGTAGATAACAATGGTAAGACTGTTTCCTAGCACATTTTACATACACAAAGTGATACAAAGTGATGTGTATTAAAATGGTCCAGCTAATGGAAGGAGAAACAACTACCAGGTTATATTTTAAAAAAGTACTTAAAAAGTAATATTTTTTATGTGCATGAGGGTTTTCCCTGCACTTAAGTGTACACCACATGTCTGACTGGTGTTTGAGGAGGTGTCAGAAGAGGACGTCAAATTCCCCTGGAACTTGGATTATAGTTGGGCAGACTGCCATGTACAAGTTGCAGGGAACTGAACGTGCTTCCTCTGGAAGAGCAGCAGGTACTCTTCATCACTGAGCCATTTCTCTAGCCCATTAAAAAGAACTCAAACAATCATAAAATAAAAAATTTAAAGAATAAGAAATCATTACATCAGGTTTTCTAGAGACACACATAAAGCAAGGAATCATCTCAGTCTTAGAGTCAATGAGTAGGGTAAAGCATGGCCCAAACTTCACCCTTCTGAGCCACTGGCTGTATCTAGGTCTGAGGGTCCTCCCATTAACTGTATCGGCCCGGGCCCCAGGAGGAGTGGGCAACTGGAGATGGGTAGAGCTGGTGGAGCTCTGGCTCAACAGCAAATGTCAAGAGCGATCCTCTAAAGAAATATAATCTTAAATGATCATTTAAAATAAGTCTATTTCACCTGATACTCACTTATATAATAATACCTTCTTAAAATGCCAATTTGTGTTTCTACTTCTTAAAACACCGATTTTACCTTTCCAAAAGGTAAAATCTAGGTCCCGTAATTCCAGCAATAAAACTTGATATAAAAATCCAGAAAGATCATATGTTTTGACCACAGTATAGTTATGCTACCTTCCCTACCTACAAATGACTTGGTTTAACAGAGAAGGGATTACAACACCATGGGAAAACTTACATGCTCATGCTGAGAAAGAAAATACTATTGTAATTAATTATAGAAAAATGTAAAATACAATAAGTTCTATTCAACAGACAGTACAGGCTCCAAACTACAGAGGGAATGAGGGAATCCCTGTCTCAAAAAAAAAAAAAGGAAGAAGAAGAGAAAGGAAAAGGAAGAAAGAATATGGACATATGACATTAGAAAATAATGCTCACATTAGCAATTAAAAGCAACTTACAGAGTAAAAATCTCTTTAAATGCAAGAGTAAGAGGTCACCAGACTGAAGACCAACCTTTTTCTCCATTGTGAGAGTCCTGGAGAAATATTTCACGGAGAGATGTGTCCAGCAACTTATCTAAAGAGATGTAAAAAATGTTAGCTTAAGGATGCATTTTTTAAAAAATCCCCCTTTACCAGTAGTCTAGCCCAGTGGAATCTTGAGAAATTTGAGCTCAGGTCAATGTTTCCACTAAAATACAACTTCTTGATAACTGGAACTCTTGCAATTTTATTTAGCCTAGAGTACATTCCTAAATGCATATCTGTTGGTTCACTTAGAAATAACAGTATTTCATATAAACATAAATACAAAAACTAGTTGAGGAAGGATAAAGCTATTTTTCAAGAGTAAAAACCACTAATGAAGAAGTGTCAATGTTCCATTTTTGGAATATCTTAGATGTCTGACTAACTAGAAAACAGCTAGATTCTATATTTACTATACTGAGATGTATTGTTACAACATCAGTCCCAGCCCTTTTAAAAGATATAAGTTTTATAAGGGAAAACCTGCAGACATGACCAAATGAGAATATTGCTCTAATAGTAGGAACACTCCAGGTTTGTCTACTAAACCTACTCATCTCTTACTATCCATCCACTTATGCCCTATTACCCATGGACAACATTTAGTAGGACTACAAACCCAACATGGAATTTTATACATCAGTAATGATTACCGTATCACAGAGTCATCTTCTTTGTATCATTTACATAAAATAACCCACTACTGTTACCTACTCCATCACCAAACTCTATTTTCTTTAGGGTTCTCTATAACCATTTTATGGGTTCCTGTGTTTGCTATGAGTCTCTTTTTAACCAGGCAAATGTTTCTTGTGACAGTAACTAAGGCCTTAAGATACCTGCTACTCTTCCAGATAATCTAAGTTTGCTTAGCAGTACCCACTGCACTAGTAGCTCACAACCATCTGTAACTCAAGTTCCAGGGTATCTAATGCCTTCTTCTTACTCTGTGGGATCTAGATGCACATGAGGTACCTACACATACATACAGGCAAAACACTCATAGACATAAAATAAAAGTAAATATTTTCTAAAAAGGAAGGGAAAATGAAAAATAGAACTATTATATATCAGGGTCTACAGATTTCCTCTGTAATATCTCAATGGTATAATATCAAAGGATAGTAGCCTTTTAATAAATGCTTCAAATGAATTAACTATGATACATTATATTATTAGGGTTTAGAATATAAAAGTAATCAAAATCATTATCTCCCTGAAAATTCACACAATGATAGAAAACATTATGCATTAAACTCCTAAGTATTAGAAATAAACTAACTTATATTTTTATCAATGAAACAATAAAGACAATACACACTTTATTACCTTACTTTCTTAACCTTGTCTTAGTCTCCCAGGGCTAGGAGGAACTGAAGGCCTCTTTCTACCTTTTTCCTGCTGGAAAAGGTCTGCAACCTGGGTCTGAGCCAAAAAGGACATAGTTTTGTTTCCAGTACCTAAATCATACTTATAAACTTGTTCTATAATAGGCTAAAGTTGTATGCAGCCACTACTGAATTCTTACCAATGATGTTTCGTGGGACAACGATCCAATTCAATCTTACTCAGCAGCACACACATTGAAACAGCAAGAGGGCTTTTCCTCTTTTTGTTGTTGTTTTGTTTTTTACTCTTAACAAACTATGTAAAGGCTGCAATATGTTTTAAAGGATGAAGAGAAAAAAAAAGTCCAAAAATATCTTTATAACTAAGGTAAATATCTACAATTAATAGAGATTTAAATTTAGAAAAATACAGGTTGGGAATTAGCTAGGAGTACTGCCCACCCAGCACACGTTAAGGCTTTGGGGTTAGTCTCCAGAAGAAGAAAATGCGTTTTGAAGAGTTTGGGGGCCACCTGCTGTTCCACGCCTGTAGCACTTCGCAGAGACTCTGCTTCTGGCTATGGGGGACTCAAAGATGGACTGAAGTTGCTGAGGGAGTATCCACAGAGCAGGGCCTGGGGCCTCCCTTGCATCTTCCCAGTCCAGTTCTTGAACTCACCCTCTTCCATCTGGAAGGCAACAGATCAAAGTTCAATAAGGCCAGTTGAAGAACACCACAGAGACAGAGATTTCTTGAAAGTCACCAAGTTGGGTATTTCTATAAAAGAAACAAATTACCTCTTTTGTGCAAAGATATCTTCCATTTTTTCCTCTCTTGTTTTTTTTACTACAGCATTATCCGTTTTCAAGGATGCAAGTCTCTTTCATCAACAGCTAGGTACACCTGTGAAACTCTAAAGATGAGGACAGTATCACAGTTAGAGAAGCTGACATCAGGCAAGAGGAGAAAGGGTTTTTTTAATAAAACTACTGCTAAGTGAGTTGCTCAAAAAACCACATGAAATTTGCAAAGTAAAACAAGGCCTCAAAGGATTTACTTCAAATTTTAAGTTGTTAGCTATGTTTTGGAGATATTTTCCTACATTATTTAAACTTTTCCTTTTCACACTGAGCATTACACACTATATACTTTCTTTAGAAAAACTAAACTTGTTCATACTTCAACGAGTTAAAAGAATATACTAATAACTGAATCAGCAATGGGTTACAAATATGACTAAGCAAACACGGATGACCGAGGCCCTAGAGCCCTACTTCTGAAAGAAGTCCTTGAGGTCCTGGAGAAGGGACACCTTCAGTGGGGCTTGACATTTAATGAATATTTTGGTAGTGGAACACACACTTCAAGAAACCGAATAGAATAACTGAGGAAAAAAACAGTAACAGGAGAAAATGAAAAATATTTTAATAATTTACACAAGAGTATACAAATGTACATTCAAACGACCAATTAAATTCTAATGGGCACAGAGAAAAAAGTTTTCTATAAAACCAAGTTCCATAAAGACAAAACAAAACAAAAACTTTCCAACTACAGAAATATCTTTAACATTGAAAGGACTTTGTTTTGTCCTTGCACATTAATGATGATGTCACTCTTTATCCCTCTGATGAGCCATCTGCTGTGCTGGCAATGATGTTAATGCAAACTTTCTCATACACATCTGAAGAAGACTAAAAATAAAGGGTATTTAGTATCTTCCAGCTCTTAGGTTGTCATGAGTCCTCACTGTCTTTCTACCTGAGGTAATGACTAGTAA